>NW_022741522.1:146413-166849 GCF_011630105.1 Anneissia japonica
ATATATATATATATATATATATATATATATACACGTATATATACTTCTAAAAGTCGTGTATCATGCATAGGAACGTTGACGCCTGCAAGGCTCTGGTTTTAATCAAAGTTTATTTGATATTGTGGACAGAGCCTGTGAAGATTATCACATTTTATTTGACAAAAACATGTGACATGCCTAAATATGGTCATGATGACATCACAACATGACCATATACAGGCACATCACGACCATATATAGGCACATCATGGCTGTATATGGGCTTTAGTCTCTGTTACTTGTTACCATCAAATAATCTTCGTAATTTTCCAACATGTCTGTGGCATCAACGAGGAATGCTTTTTTGCAGTATATGTCTCCTTACTGGTCAGCAGGCAAATCATCTTCAAGGCATTTATGTCGTTATTATTTGCTGGATTGAATTACGCACTTATTTATTCATTGATTTCAAGATGAACATAACCGGCGGCAAGAATAACATCTTGAAGCAGCAATTTAAGGCCGATGACTAACATAGCTAGCTTGATAATATCAGCCTCTGTTATTCATATGAATTTATTACTAATAACTCTGCCCGCTTCATAATATAAGAATTGCTATTTATATTCGTAATACAATTCACTTAGTTAGATCTATAATCTTTTAATCTTGTATTCCTTTCTGAGAGTTTTCTTCTGAATTCAAGTTTTCACTTTTAGTTATACACACTAAGTGTTAATATACTACTGTATTTCGTTACCTTTTACCAAGCCTTTTGGTCACCGATACAGGCATTGGTGGCTCCGGAAATTTGCAGAAGGGGTTCCACCAAGTCTGATGGTGGTGTATCTTTAATTATAATAGACTGAACTAGTCACGAAAGATGACGTCATCAAAATTTGGCTGATTGAGTATTAAAAGTTGTTTACATTGTAAAGTCATACTAATGCATTGAGCAAGTTGAAAGTGGGGTCTATTAAATCGTCTAAAATGTAATGAAGTTTAGCGTAGAAGAAACTTTTTATAACAATTTATACATTATGAATGATTCAATAGATTCTTGAAATTAAAGGTTGATTTGATTTAAATTTCCATTCAGGCTAAAAACACGAATAATTTTTAGGGTTATTCTAGTGGGCCTAGGCCTGTCGCTCGCGAGACTCACCACATCCAGCGCTGACTAAAGTGATCACTGTTGATTAGAGGTACATATTCAACTTAAGTACTGTCACCAAGTCATTTTGTTGCAATTTCTGTATGAAATATTAAAACTATTGGACAAACCTAAATTGCTGAATTGCAGAATAAGATGTTTCTTTTGACTACGATGGCCAATGAGTCAGACGAATGTTATTTGTATGACTTTCTAGGGCTAAGCCCGTGTTCAAGCGAGGATGCTATGCAAAAGTGTTCATGTTTTCCATTTGCTTCTTTCACTCCATTTTAAATGTAGCAAGTCAATACTGTGACATTTATTAAAGAAATACTTACCAAGGCATCTCGATAAGTTATTTTACAATAAAATGTACAAAACAACTGCCACCTAGCTGTTTGTTTTGATGTAATACCCAATATAACGGCTTTGATTTGGTGAATAATTCGGTCTATTACAGTTATATTACTGTGTTTTTACTGTTACAGCCAGGCCATATAAAAAAAAAATAGTTTCTTGTTCCCTTGAGCTTCTCTGCCTCACTAATTTTTTTTTTTTTTTAAATATATATTACGGAATGTACAAAAAACTTGTAAGACCAGTAAAATTCCTTTCTCAATCGTTCGTATTTGGGGATGCATATGGTAAATGTATGAATCATGTCTAGTGCTTTTTTTTGCTTCAATGTGTCTAATTGGTAGAAGTGAGAAAGGATATCCCGTTGACCATCCTAGATTTCTCATCTCGGAGTAAAAAAAAAAAAAAGTGCCCTCAATCTCCTTTTTAAAATATTAGGACGAGAAACAACTTTTTTTTTGTCTTTTCCTAATGTCTTCAACGACTATTTTTTTAAATGATATTGATTTTGTATTGTTGAGAAATGTGCGCTCCAATTACTCAAGGATTCACCGACAGGCAATGTTACCAATTAAATTATTCACAGTTTATATTGCGTACACATTAGTTGATTAATGTACATGACATGACATTGGAGAGGACATTTATCAATAATTTGCCGATTTATTACTTGAGGTAAATTTTGGTAAATGAGTTTTGAAGGCTGTTTACACTGACTGTGAATTATTAATTGAACCAGTGAGTTGATTGAACTAGTTATTTTAAATATAATATCCACATTATACTCAGTGGTTGCCCCAGAAATTTTCCAACAGGGGGACAAATTTCCCCTTTATCTACGGCTGATGGCACTACTTGTTAATGTTATGTTGCAAACATTTTTTTGATATGTAGGATTAGCTTTTATGTGACAAACATCTATGGTTCGCCTATATATGGCTGTGACATGATATTACATCCTCCATACATGGGAAAATCATCATCATAAACATATATACACAAAGATGCATGGTTACATAAGATTTTATAGAGACGACAGAACTTGACACATTTACTCAGCGTCACATGCTAACTTGCCAAGACAATAATATGCCATATTTCATTAGGTGTGCTGTAGTATACATATGCTTACCCCCTCCCCTCCCATTTTTATAGGCTTGATTGCAGATGCTAGCCTTAGTCTGAGTATAAACCATGGATATAATATCAATGATAAAATGTAGCTAGACTGTTAATCACCTAGAGGGATTTGTGATCCATATAGGCGCCATATAAATACGGTTTTATTATTATCATGTTAAATAATATTTATGAAATTTTAGGTAAGTTAAATGATAATTTGCTATCATTAATTTTTAAAAAAACATCAGTTGTAAAAAAAAAAACCTTCATAGGAAGAATATTAAAAAAATAGTAAAGCATTTGGTGCAAAGGTCATGGCTCAAACTCGAGCCTTGAGGTCGGGGTTTGATACCTTCGCTGTACAAGTTCGCTTGTGTTCTCGGGCGGGGCACTTTATTGGATAATCCATGTAGTCTCTCTCTACCCAGAAGTAGATACCTAGCACGCTGGAGGGCCATGAATGGATTAATTTTATGCAAATAATTAAGGAATACTCCCCCAAGGAGCAGAGTATGTATTTTGTTTGCATTGTTCCAATCACCAGGGCAATAAATGTGAAGCGCTCGGAGATGATTGATCCGGTCGAAGTTAATCAAATGTAAATACTGTTGTGTAGAGAGATATACAACACAATATGGAGAGGTATTTACAAAGAGAAAGTGTCTAGACGATGAGCGATAATTTAATCACGACTGAAAGTTCATCCAGGAGAGAATACAGTAATGCCTGAGTATGGTAGAAAGGACATCGCAACCATCCCGTCTGCTTACTTTCTGGTGCGTGTAAAATCCCTGTCCAGACAAAAACTTGTGACATGTCTAAATATGGTCATGTCGACATCACATCATGACCATAGGCGACATGCTTTTTTCCGCCACACATGACAAACATCTTTGTCATGAGCTTCGCTCAGAGTCGACTAAACTGGTGATAGCCACTGTGTAAGCTGAACCTGGGAGATCTCATGGTCCCCGGTCCAATTCCCATCATTGTTCTCCTTGTATCTTAGCTGGATGGCTTAAATGCAAGTTACGATAGCGCACCGTCTTTCGGATGAGACGTTTAAGCCGTTGGTCCCGTTTCCATTTTGGCCCATGTGCATGTTAAAGAACGCAGTACACTCTTCGGAAAAGAGAGGGATTGTCTCCCGGCGTACTGCCCAATCACCACCAAAAGGACTCTACTGGAAATAAGTCTTCAGACTTTCGTGGGTTGTCTTTGGTGTTTAAATCCATCCATCGAGCCCATCTTCCCTTTAAAATAATGCATGAGCACTTGCTCACAAGTTGCTTGAATCTCAATATATGTGGCACAGACAAGCCAAACGAGTCACTCGTCGCAAATCGTGTTTCAGAGAAAATGGCCAAAACATGCTGGAATATCAAATTTTAAAAAATCTATTTTATTGCACTAAACTAATCTTTATATATCTACACACCATCCTTTGCTGTTATTTTCCCCATTTTCAATGTTAAAACAACACTTTTTAAGGGTTTAAAGATAGTTTCTGCATGAGAAATGCCTGAAATCATAAACTTAGAAGGCTGATTTCTCATATATTGTTCTTTGAACAGCTGTGTGGTTAAACGCTTGTAACTTCATAAGGAAATGTCCGATCTGCATGATTTTTTTACCATTTTATAGCTATTATTTTACTCTCTAACACTGTATTAATAATTCATGATGGTTTGGCTTGTCCTTGCCACATATGTTATATTGGATTTCAATTGGATTTCAAAAAAAACTTGAATGGGCTAAATCAGAGAAAATAGGGAGCCTTTGATTGCATGATGCAAGAACGCTGCGTCATTGCCTGAATTTTAGGTTGCAGTTTGCCCAATTATATGCTGTTCAGAGGATGTAGGATGGTCATGCATGAGTGAATCTGTCCTATCATCGTATTGTCGCGCAAATCGAAAGCTCTCTCTTGATTGAGGTCCTTGCACATTCTTGACTTTTAATGTTACCATGCTCAGACTACTTGTAATTATACTAATAATGTGTAATTTTTTTTTTTTTTGTGTTTTTTCCAGGGGAAAGAAGTCATTGGAAACAATCTGTCTACTATTATGTTATAAGATCAAATACCCAAACAACTTCTTCCTACTAAGAGGGAACCACGAGTGTGCCAGCATCAACAGGTAATGCACATCAAATATCTTGTCATTCTTATACAGTAGATCTTCCAATTCGAGAGCCCTCTAACTCTGAGGTCCCTGTAATTCGAGACCACTTAACAAATTTAAATTTCAGTAGTCAATCATTCATCATAAAGCTAAACCCTATTGGAGACTAAACACTGAGACTACCACAAATTTTCAGGTCCCAAAGTGGTCTCGAATTGCAGAGGGCAAACTGTAGTAAAAGCTACAGCTGGGGATTAAAAATGCGATGGACTGTTCTGCATATCCCAGCCACTTGGTTTTAATCTCACTAAGGTTCTCACTATTTAGGCAGCGTAAACATACAAAAAAACATCTGCGTGTGGTGAAATAACAGTCATGTTTATGGAACAAGCATGTATTCCTTTCCCTGTTCTGATTGGTCGATTGTTAACTTTGATTGACACTTCCAGAAATGCCTATTACCTTCCATTCCCAGAGTCGGTTTTTGCCAGAAGCCGTTTCGTCAATTTTAACAGTAAAGATAACTGACCAACCAGTAAAAATTTTGAAATCGTGAATATAATAAAACCACTGATTAGGCCTAAGTACAGTAGTCTAGGCTGGTCTTCTTTCAATAAGTAAACAGTATTCCAGTCTATACATATGCTATGACATATGCGTTGTTGTTTTTTTTCCAAGTCATTAAACCCTGCTCACAAGGGATATCGCCTCACACTGCGTGCATACTGTAGCTGAATTTTTATGGACATATTTGCCAGTAAAAATGTTTCAATTGGGAGAACACTGCAGAGTTGAGGGTTTTCAAATTCTGTGAGACACCAGGAGTTTTTCACATGAATACAAGCAGCTTCACTATCATCTCTGATCCTGAATATTCCAACCTTAAATCCTTCCTCTTCAAATAGTTCAACTTCTTTCTAACTTTTTCCAGCACCGGTGACAAGTCTTTTTTTTTTTTTTTTTTTTTTTTTTTTAGATGCGCTAAAAATGTTTCCTGAGAAATTTTTTTTTTTAGTGTTTATATCAATATTTTAAATTTTTATTTTTTTAATTTTTTATAATTATTATATATATTACTAACATATTATAAATTTATTATATAATATTCATTTATTATAGTAACTGGTCGATAAATCCTTACAAAACTCTATATGTTTGTGCTGTGTATTATTATCAGTACGTTTACACCATCCGAATTTTTTTTTTTATTGTATATCAATACATTTTAATTTAAATTACCTTATTTTTATAATTATTATTTATTAATAAAATATTATAAATTCATAATTACTATTCATTTATTATAAATTATTGGTAGATAAATGCATGCAAAACTCCAAATGTATGTTGTGTGTATTATTATCAATACTATACAGACTTCACCATCACAACTTGCAATCAGCTTCGATTCAAGGCTTAAAAGAAATTGCAATTGAGAATAATAACTACAGCAAGCTGTATATAATAGAACTCATTAATAAACGATTTATAAGATAAAATACATGACCTTTCTTAATAATGAATAACTTTAAATACATGCGCGGATGGTGTGAAATACTGTATATGTGAGTTTGTACATTAGTATTTCACTGAAGACCGAATGATTGTCGTATATTTTTTTAGCTAATGTATTTGCCGCTTGGAACTAAATCTATGTTATCAAAAGTGTTTGTCCAAACAATACTCTAAAAACTCGAATTTGAGAATGCTAATTTTGGAAAGATTTTTGTCAGACTTTTAACCCCTACATCAAAGATCAAATGCCAATGTGTCAAAGTTGAAGATACACTGCTACTGGAAGGAGTCTGTAGGGAGCTTTCTATTGCACGATTACAGTAGGACGTAGAGCGTAATGACGTTACTAAAAGTCATCTGCGCATGCGAGAACATTATGGTCACCTCGTCGAGTAGATTCCGGAATGCAATTTGGCCAAACCTACGTATGCAGAGAACGTAGGACGCCATGTAGGATGGTCACGCATGAGTGATCCCGTTCTAGCGTCGCGTCGTCGCACAAATCGAAAGCTCTCTGATAATTGAAGCATGACTAGTAAAACAGCTGTCTTTGTCCTAACAGTTCTTTCAAACCTTGAAGTTCCAATTTGAGAATGCTAATTTTGGAGAGAATTTAGACTGACCATTAACCCCTAGGTCAAAGATCAAATGCCAATATGTCAAAGTTGAAGCATGGATGGAGGAATTAGTTTAGAAGATAGATAGTCAATAAACAAAGCATGACTAGTAAACAACTGTGTTATTGATGCTTGGATTATGTTAAAATATTTATAGATGATAATTATTGATGAAAATCAGCAGTGCATATGATTGTGTACAGTACTAGCACCAAAAAAGAAATCTAAGAATTTTTTAAAAAATAGATTAAATTAAGTGAAACAAAATGAGGTATTATACAATTTGAACTTTATGAGAATTCTGTATTTTTTGAAGATTTAATATTGATTTTAAGATACTGCAGTAATAATATTGGTATTTATGTATTGTGCACTTTTAACATATATCCCGTAAACTTCTCATAGTACACTTTGCAATATTGCCTTTTCCCTGGAAACAGTGTTAAAATATTCTCTGCTCTCTTGGGAGTACTGTAATGTTAGTCGTGCATTAATGATTAGCATCAATGACAAAAATAATATTAAGCCATTCCATTTCCATGATTCTACATGTTCACTTCTTACCAAGTACTCCGTCAGTATTTCTAGAAGAGAAACAAATATAAAAGCACCAAGTTCTTCCCAGATTATTAAATATTTTGACAAAAATTATGTTGTATGCCATATATAGTCATGATGTGTCTATATATGGTCATGATGTGATGTCATCATGACCATATTTAGGTATGTCACATGTTTTTGTCTAATAAAATTTGATAGTCTGAATAGCACCTTACCAGAGGGTACAGGCAAAAGGGATCAGTGCATAGTAAAAGTCCAATGCGTTTAGTCCTCCAATCAAACAAATTTTCCATGCAAAATTGCTGTTCAAATGTGTGATTATGAAGTTCTGAATTACGAAAAAAAATAACACCAACACATTGGTGCAAAAAATTTCATTTGTATAATACGATGTCGGGAAATTTTTGAGTATTCAAAATATTGAGCACTCTGATATATGATATTGCTGCAGCCAATCCAAAGCCCTGTGATGTTCTCCGGTGAGCATTCGATTATTTGAAAGTTAAAAAAAAAAACACTTGAAAAGCTTGTGCCCTCTGTTCTAGTTTTCATTCTGGCATTCTACTGGATGTGCATGAATCCATTATATAGAAGAATAATATTAGTTAATTCAAATTCCAAATGAGGAGAATCATTTCACCATCATCAGAAATGCTTTACGATGAAGCTCTTCCTATTATCATTATTCTTTTTGATGCATTACTCAACACTGCCTTTGAATACATTATATTTCATAACAAATTTACGTTTTTTTTTTTTCTCTGCAGAATATATGGGTTCTATGATGAATGCAAGAGGCGATACAACATCAAACTGTGGAAGACTTTTACAGACTGTTTTAATTGTCTTCCAATTGGTAGGTATACAATGATATTTATATTTTGCTTAACTCCGAATTTTTATTTCTAAATGTATTGTAAAGCACTTTTAGCAAAATGTGCTCAATCGAGATCAAACTATTATAAGTATAATTTTCTAATAGTATAATTTGATGATGCTCTGAAGTTTTAATTTGAGGTAATGTGCGAACATGATATGGAGTTGGTTATTTCAGTACTCCAGACATCTCTATTTTATGAGGCTCTCCAGACCAAGTATTCTTTTCCTTTTGGTCTTTTACCATCTATTCTGCCTTTAATTCATTGCTCTCATCATGTCTTTGGTATGTTGAATGCGACATATGGTATCCATTTCTATGGATGAATGAGTGGATGGATGAATAGATGAATGAATGAATGGATGGATGGATGGATGGATGGATGGGTGAATGGATGTAAGTATGGATGGAGAGATGAATGAATGAGATGGATGGATAGATGAATGAATGAATGGATAGATTGATAGGTGAATAAATGAATGTAAGGATGGATGGATGGATAGATGAATGAATGAATGTATGTTTGGATGGATGGATGAATTGATAAATGAATGAACGGATAGATGAATGACAGGATAGGTGAATAGATTTATGGATAGATGAATGGATGGAGGGATTAATGATTAGATGTATTGATAGATGAATGGATGAATGAAATGATTAATGGATAAATGAATGGATGAATGTATAAATGAATGGATGAATGAATATATGGATATAGATGGATGGATAGATGAATGTATGGATCGATAGTTAGATAATGATAGTAAATAATAATAAGATATAAAGCACACAAATCCACTGCAGTAGTGCTCAAGGCCTACAAGAAGGAACAAAAAATTATTATTGGATTATTATAGATGGATGGATAGATAAATTGATAAATGAATGAATGGATAGAAGAATTAATGGATAGATAGATAGATAGATGGATAGATGAATGGATAAATAAATGGATAGATGGATGGATAGATAGATAGATTGATGGCTGAATTGACGGATGATTTTAATAATGGATGGATGGTTAGTTAAATTAATGGATGGATAGTTGAATGTATTAATAGATAGATAGATGGATGGATAAATTGATAATGAATGAATGAATCGATGAATGAAAGGATATATTCATGAATAGATGAATGGACGAATGGATGGATGGATAGATGAATGGATGGAAACCCTGTAAAAAAAAGTGACAAAATGGAACCAGGATTCTTTGGTGTTAATATGTTTTCCACATATACTATTAATAATGAATACATTTATTAACAAATAGAATATTCATGTTAGTAAAGAGCCACCATTCTGAAATTTCATATCTTCTATTGAGCTTTTATGAATAATTCAACATTCTTTATTGTTATCTTAATAGCTGGGGTAATAGAAGGCACAATATTCTGCATGCACGGAGGCTTGTCACCAGACTTAAAAACCATCAACCAGTTACAGAACATCGACCGCCCCCTGGAAGTCCCTGATCACGGCATGGTCTGTGACCTTCTATGGTCTGACCCTGATGAGGTAAAATATCGGGACACAAATTTCTTTTATATCTTTGGCCAGATAGATAGGAGGAGGATGATATTTTTTTCAAAGATTACCACAACACAACACCTGGTAGGATGATGTGACATTGCAGGTATTAGTCTGTATCAGTATTAAATTAATAATAATAATAATAATGATAATAATAATAACAATAGTAATAATAATAATAATGATAATAATGATAATAAGAATAACAATAAGAATAATAATAATAGTAATAATAATAATAACAATAACAATAATAATAATTAATGATAATAATAATATAATAATAATAATAATAATAATAATAATAATAATAAGATTTATGAAGCACAAAAATCCACTGCAGTAGTGCTCAAGGCGCTACAGGAGGAAGGAACCAAAAGTTCCCATCAACCTAGAGCTACAAGAAAAGAAACACCACACCATCACCACACGTTTACAGGCAATTTGAGGAACAAGGCCGGCCTATTCATAACTCACAGGTGCTCAAGTAATGGGGGTATCTATCTATAAACAAATTGCATGCACGATTACGAATACTTACCAGAGAGTGGAGGAGGTTGCACTTTGTGCTGGTTGGATTATGGATCCAATGACCAAAGGTAATGATAACTTTACCAGTACCTTGTATCCCTTGGCAATAGGCGCTGTATATATCTATATTATAATTATTATTAACACACACGTTCGGTGCACCCTCCCATCGGAGACCCCTCTAAATCGAGACCACTTTTTCAAAAGAACCAAATAACACTCTTCAACACTGCTATGTTAACCCTCTAAGTGCGAAGACCGAACCCAAGACCACCTCAAATTTTCAGTTACCAACATGGTTTTGAATTGGAGGGCAAACTGTATTAAGGCTGGGCCACGTAGATTCACATTGTTTTTAACAAAATTTGTATACCTTATTGCAAGCTAATTATTTTTTGAAAGATCTTCAGATGATGGTTAAAAATGAATTGAAATAAAATTATTATCTCATTATCAAAAAATGTTTTTGCCAAAAGAATGCTTTCGGGTTCAATCCTGTCACATGGACATTTCATTATGGCAGTGGGTGTGGTTTTGCCAAACCTTCTTCCACAAAGGTTTCATTTAGGCCCTGGCTTTATCCTATTGTGGACATAAACGGAATGTGATAATTTAATTCAACAGATTTATCCAGTTGTGAGAAAGAAAGATATCTGTATCTGAATATTTTATGTTGACAGTGTATGAGATGAAAATATAGAAGCATTTTTTCATTGCAGCTGGGGGCTAGAATAGATATAAAATATCGTTATTACAAACTATCATTTTTAGCGTCTGAGTGACACCATGAAACAAAGTATAATTACAAGAAAAAATGTTCTTTCTCAATAGTAAAATTTAACAATTTAAAGCTAATTTAAAGTTCATCTCAAGTACAATTGCATTACAAGATTTCATATTTAATAGGAATATGCGACCTGCACTACTAAAGTCTCTAACTCAGAAATCAAAATGAGGAAAAGGCTTTTAAATTACCTCTTCAAATTTTGGAATTCGACAAGTAAGAATATTATGACATGGTTTATGTAAATGAGTTGCTATAGATTATCTATACCACCGCATAGAATGCAGATGACTCGACTTAAGGTGCAGTGAATGTGAATACTTTAGTAATTCCGAATATGCATCATAAATGGTGTAAAGCTAAATGACATGTTGAAATTGCATGATATAAAACATGAAGAAACACCTCCATTAGTGATGTGGGATTTATTAGCATGTGCGATACTATGAGGGGAAAAAATGTCCTAATGGGAAATTCTAGGCGCGTATACTGCCGTCATCTTGTTGCTCATTTTGGATTCAAATTCAAATGAAATTTTTTTTATTTTTGAACTACCAATCACACAAAACATTCTGCTCAATCACATTAACATTCCTAGTAACTATAGCAACTAATGCTGTTAGCTTTGGCGCCAAAATGACTAAACATAGTATTTCAACTTCAAATAAAATTATCCCCAGCACAGAAGCTTTTTTCCTTAATATATTCTAGGAAAAGCAAAGCTGTGCATCTATGACTTATGTACCATCATGTCACTTAAAACATGTCTTTGGATATTTTTATGGCATTGAGTACAGAGCCAAATAGGTAAACAAATTGATGGTTCCAGAAAATCCTGGGTTTTCATTACTATGCCATATACAGTACTTGCTGATGAACAAATAAACCAATAATTTGGACTGGTAAACCATGCGAAATGCACTAATGGGCTTGAAATAAGTGAAAGGAAAAAAACTAAAAGACCAAAAGTAAAACAGGTAACCATTAGGATGTGCACTAAGTTTTAAGTAGAAATAGTATGAATGTCACTCCAATAGCAACTCATACACAGTCAAAAACAGGTAAATGCCACAAGAAAGGAGAATAAACCACTATTAAACAAGATATATCGTTTAACCCATAAGCCTTTTGCCAACCAGCTCTAAAATCATAGGTGTCAAACAATATAATGTAATTCAGTAAAAATTTTTACAGCACATAGCATCAACTTTGCCTACAAACGTTTGTCAGACTGAACAAGCATTTGATTATTATGTGATCAAACAATTACTACAGTACTAACAAAATACTTTCCGAGCCACTGGGGCTCATAGGGCTGGAGCTTATCCCCAGTTTCTGTAGTGTGAAACGGATGAGAGTTGTACTCCCCCTGGACCATCGCAGGTTAGTCCCCAGCAGATTGCTCGTATTTATTGATACAGCTGGGTGGACTGAAGCAATGTAGCTAAAGTGCCTTGCCCAAGGACACAAGCGAATCTGCACTGATGAGACTCGAAATCCTGACCTTACGATTGAAAGTCCGAACCTCAACCGCTGCGCCAAACTGCCGCTACAAACAATATCAGAGGCTTAAGTTGTCCACCCTGTCTATTTTTATGTGAGAAATGTATGTGATTTGACCATATATGGGCATGATGTTTTCATATTACTTCCATATATGGCCAAATCGCATGCACATTTACAAATTAATAGTTTGTACAGTGTTATAGTGTTGTCTGGCTTTAGTTACAAACCTGATCAAATGAATGGCATGTCCACGAATCAAGTGGGCAAGAAAGACGTCATTCAAATTGGCGCCTTATTCCAGACCCCCCTGTCCAGAGCTTAAGTTGGTTGAACCAATGAAAATCTTATTGCATTCAAGGACACTTCGGGCTCATGTATTTTTTGTAAGAGTAGGGGTTACCCCAAAGCTTTGGCTCAATTTAGCTCCTATCGTGGCATGATGTGAACTAAGCACTTCTCGACTACTGCTACTACTACTACTACAGACCACGCCTACATGCAATTCATTGATGATGTCAGTTTATGGGCTATTCGACCTTTACCCATCAGTTGCGAGTCGGACATCAGACATGTCCTATCCAACCAAAAAAAAAGATCAAGTTAAAATTGTGGACTAATAAAAAAATTTAGTGCACAGTTCAGGATAGGAAAATCACGATTGACTTATAATTTTATGATCCACACAAGCCCCTCACCTCCCATTACTGATTTCTACGCTTAAAAAATGATTGTAGTTGATTCCATGAATATCACACCCCCCTCCCTTTCTTCCATCTTTGATTTATCCACCACAAGGTTTTACCTGTGTGTGTATATATACACAACCTTTTCCTGGTTCCTATCTTCATGTTCAATACAAATTTTGTACATTTTGCCTGCATATGCTTCTAATTGCGAAATATCAAGGTAAACTCATGTTAATAAGGCCATAATTGTAATATTGATTTTAGAATCTGAATAATTATAACAGTGGTTGCTTCCGTAATTACTACACGGTATTTTGTTCAGTTGCAGAAATAACAGTTTGTATTGTGATAGTGTAATTATCTGACAAGCTTGCTTGATTTCAATAAATGCACTTTAATTTAAAAATAGATAAATGTAAAGTGGGTGATTGAAAGAGTTGTATATATGTCCTTGTACAGTTTAATTATTCTATGTGTTTTCCAGGATATGAATTAATTAAATTTTTTCCCTTCAAAAATCCAGACATTCATAAACACCAATAATAATATAAAATAAAACTATTATTATAATACATTATTAAAGTTAGATAAATTTAGTAGTTGAATTAAAGAGTTATTTATGTCCTTGAACAGTTTAATTATTGTATGTTTTTCCAGAAATGAATTAAACTTTTGCCCTTCAAAAATCCAACCATTTATAAACACCAATACTAATGTAAAAAAAAGCTATCATATAATACAAATTTTAATTTAAAATTAGATTAATGTACATAGGTGATTATAAGAATTTTGAAGAATTTATATATGTCTTTCCAGGAAATGAATTAATTAAATTTTGGCCCTTTGAAAATGCAACCATGTATAAACACCAATACTAATGTAGTAAAAAAAAACTATTATAAAATACAAAATTTTTAATTTAAAATTAGTTCAATGTACGTAGGGTGATTAAAAGAGACTATTAAATTTGATGTGAAAAAAAAATTTGACATGTCTAAATATGGTCATGATGGCATCACATCATAATCATGTATTAATAATAATATTTTAGACTTGTATAGCGCTTAATGCCAACAAGGCCTCATAAACGCTTCACATTATTACCCCCTGCTCACTGGATCAAGCACATGGAACACATACTCAGCTCTCTGGGAAATGTTGCGGCTAGTAATCAGCGCATTTTGTGTTTGAGCCTACCGGGTACCCACTTGTACTCCTGGGTGGAGAGAGGCAACCGTAGGTAAAGAGTGTCTTGCCTAAGGACACAATCGAAATGCACAGCGAGAGATTGAACCTCCGACCTCATGGTTGAGAAGCAGAATCACAACTGATGGGCCAGACCGCTCCTACCTTGGCACACCATGACTATATATGGGCATTACAATAGTTTTTTGTCAAAGAAAATTTAATTGTGTGAATGCAGCTTATGGAGGGTGTTGATAACTTATTTTATCCTATGACAAAAAACATGTGACATGCCTTAATATGGTGGTGATGACATCATACCATAACCATATGACTATATATGGGCATTACAACAGTTTTTGTTAAAGAATACTTAAGGATGTTGATAACTTATTAGATTTTTTCCAATGAGCAATTTAATTACTTTAATTTACATTTTAGTTGCTATTTTTTTAATTAAATTGCACAACATGCATATATCATTATAATACGACTAAACTAAATGACATTTCTTAACAATTTCTTGTATAATAAATATATTGAATTTGCTAGAAAGCAGGTGTTAGATCTAAATGCATAATCTCTTAAGCATAGAAAAGCATGTTCATTACACTAGCAGAAAATATTTTTAGGTATGAGGCAACACAAATTGGTTTCCAATTTAACAAAATAGAAACTGCCATAAGCAGATGTAGCAAAAAAATAATAAAAAAAACACAATTATAAAGACAAACAAAAATGCAAGAGTTTGAGATATATTATAAGTACAGTAGTGAAATAGGATGCCCTTAGGCCTTCCACCTGATTCTTTTGTGTGGTCATATAAGAATGCCCTGATGTGATGTAAACAGTTCAGTAATGATATTGATAAATGCTTTATATTTATTTAATTGCGAGGAATAATATAGATCTCTAATTTTAATATCAGAAGATCTTATGTAAGCAGCAGATGTGATAAAAAATAATAAAAAGTGTGTTTCTTGCTGAAATTTTAATCCTTTCACAATGGCAGTTGCGCTTACGTGTGAAAAATATAATTTCATCAAAATTTGAAATCATGATGTGGGCAGTGAATTTGCAAAACAAGGTGTTGAAAACTGAAATCATTTTGAAATAACAAGCACTTAAACAGGTGCTACCTAGCAAGACAAGCGCGAGTGAGACAATGAATACTATGCTTTTTGTTCTTGCAGGATATTACAGGCTTCGGGGAGAATGATCGTGGTGTGTCGTACACCTTTGGAGGAGATGTTGTACGTCACTTTTTGAAAGACAACGACCTCAGTTTAATAGTCAGAGCACATCAGGTTGGTAATCATTTGCGGCATAACAAGCAGCAGTAACCAATACAAAAAAGAAAGTTGTCTTTTAAATATATTCAATATATTCTCCACATTATTAGCACATAATAATGGGTCATTTAGTGGAATCGACTTATTATTGCCAAAGTTATGAGTAAAAGTATTACAGCTTCTCTGTACTAAATTATACAATACTGCAACATTCTTATGCTCAGTTTAACATTAGTAACAGTATGCTGATTTTATGTTGAAAAATTTATCAGGTTGTAAATAAAACCAAATACACTGATAGACCAAAAATTGGATTCCTGGTTTCCATAAAATTTAATACACTGTCCCCAACACAATCGGGAAGGGTTCCAATTCAACCGACCAATCAGCATCGTCAACAGCTCTCCGCAATAGTTTGTAGCTCTTTTAGGTAAACTAAGCCTTGGTCAATTTAATCAACGAAATTAAAGCACCTTGTTTTGCATCAACAAATTTATTAGAGACAAGAGGCATTTGCTAGCGAGCGTCTTCAGGCGAAACAATTTGAAATAAGAAGTTCCAAACTCAAGTATCAACCTGGTCTTTTAATAAGCATACGTCCACGTTTTACTACCCATAATTCTGTACCTTCGAATATGATATCTAAGCTACTTCCTAGCACGAAGTTGGTTTAAACCAACCCTCGCTTTTTCATTTCACGCTTTTGCGTAACGGGCCTTACTTCTAGGAATAAACATCTGTGTATGTTTTGATCTGTATTTTTCAATTATGAATAACAGCGGGCCAGGGGGTTTGGTGGATACCCACATCTTGTGTCTTTCTGTCAGCTCATGGTGTTCACTTTTCACCACTCTGGCCATTTTCTGATTTGTAATTTTTCCAAATATGCAATAAAGAAATAAATAACCAGATAACTATACAGAATACATGAATATTTTTACATATTTTAATTACAAAATGTATTTTTTTATTTTTTTTTTATTTGGTCTGTTTTTTTTCTTAAAGGTCGTTGAAGATGGTTATGAATTTTTCCAGAAGCGGAAATTAGTAACAATCTTCAGTGCACCTAATTACTGTGGTGAGTTTGATAACGCTGGTGCTGTTTTATGTGTCACAGATGACCTAACATGCTCATTTTCTATTTTGACGGTGAGTAACATTTGTATACAGTATTTTAAAGAAAACATTTTTTTGTGCTAAGTAAGTTTTCAGTTGGGGTACTTTAGGGAGGGGGAGCAAACATTATCTGTTTGGCACTTCCCCCACACTCTCACCCTCTTAGGTGCATCACTTAAAGATATCAAAACTTAGAAGTACTTTATACAAATGTTGGGTTATTACACTTTAGTCTAGTTAAAATAGACCAAAAATAGGATTCCTGGTTTCCATAAAATTGGATACACTGTCCCCAACACAATCGGGAAGGGTTCCAATTCGACCGACCAATCAGCATCGTCAACAGCTCTCCGCAATTAGTTTGTAGCTCTTTTATGTAAACTAAGCCTTGGTCAATTTAATCAACAAAAATTAAAGCACCTTGTTCTGAATAAACAAACTTTATTAGAGACAAGAGCCATTTGCTAGCGAGTGTATTCAGGCAAAACAATTTGAAATAAGAAGTTCTAAACTCAAGTATCAGCCTTGGTCTTTTTAAATAAACATACATCCACGTTTTACTACCCATAATTCTGTACCTTCAAATATGATATCTAAGCTACTTCCTAGCACGAAGTTGGTTTAAACCAACCCTCGCTTTTTCATTTCACGCTTTTGCGTAACGGGCCTTACTTCTAAGAATAAACATCTGTGTATGTTTTGATCTGTATTTTTCAATTATGAATAACAGCGGGCCAGGGGGTTTGGTGGATACCCACATCTTGTGTCTTGCTGTCAGCTCATGGTGTTCACTTTTCACCACTCTGGCCATTTTCTGATTTGTAATTTTTCCAAATATGCAATAAAGAAATAAATAACCAGATAACTATACAGAATACATGAATATTTTTACATATTTTAATTACAAAATGTATTTTTTTATTTTTTTTTTATTTGGTCTGTTTTTTTTCTTAAAGGTCGTTGAAGATGGTTATGAATTTTTCCAGAAGCGGAAATTAGTAACAATCTTCAGTGCACCTAATTACTGTGGTGAGTTTGATAACGCTGGTGCTGTTTTATGTGTCACAGATGACCTAACATGCTCATTTTCTATTTTGACGGTGAGTAACATTTGTATACAGCATTTTAAAGAAAACATTTTTTTGTGCTAAGTAAGTTTTCAGTTGGGGTACTTTAGGGAGGGGGCGCAAACATTATCTGTTTGGCACTTCCCCCACACTCTCACCCTCTTAGGTGCATCACTTAAAGATATCAAAACTTAGAAGTACTTTATACAAATGTTGGGTTATTACACTTTAGTCTACATTGTTACTTTCCTTTGAAACAAAAGAATAAAAGACACAAAAACTAACATCTAATAAATTATCTTAGTGTCATAAAATTTACCTCCAACGCAAAACGTTCAGAAATTGTCATTATGTATTAGTTTGTGTGCAAAATAAATCTGGTTCTACTTCTATGACACATGACACCACCTATCCTACACACTGTATGGTGAGCTACAACCAACCTAGCACTACCTGCATTTCAGTGCGATGGCATTCAATAGTTCGTACAAGCGTGTGCAAGAAACAAACGTACAAAATTAGCTTGCTGAAGAAATGATTTCAATTAAATCAAGACGAAAGAAAATGAAATACATTGGCATGAATATTTTTAGACCTATTACCATTGCAAAAGGAATGACTGGATAGCCTAGGTAAGGTGTTAGCCATTGTAATAGTGACCATGCAAATCTAGCTATATCTAGGGTAGGCTAGCTGAGTCAGTGCTAATCTAACCCTAGGCAAACTAAAAAGGAAATGTGATTATTATAGTTTTAAACCATACACTAGATAAGATTATTGCATGAATGTTGATTAATGTATTCAAAAATTGATTTATTCATGCATGAATCTAACTTTAGTGCAATCATTTTGACATAGTGCAACATTAATTATTGCTTAATATTAAACACTTTTTCTATCAAATTGTGCAAATATTTTACTCTTTCTTTCACTTACTCTTTTCAGCCTGATAACAAAAGAATGATTGCAAATAAGAAGTGATGATGCCTTGAATGAATTTAGTCTACAATTGTATCTGTTGTGCTCTAGTTCTTTTATGAATAGAGTTGTGTTTTTCAGAGTTTATGCAATATTGAATTGATAACAATAATCTGGTTGTCTTTGTGATGAATGTCTTCTCCAAGAGTTGATGAAAAAGGAGCATGGAGATTTTATTGAACATTGGAAGATTGAAATTTACATTTAATGAACAGTTTTAAATGGTGTTAGTTAAAATTGAAATTTTGTTTTTGTAGATCTCATGACTGGTATTTATTTTGAGGATTATTGAATAGAAATCTGGTTTAAATAATGTTTAGTGTTTATTTATTTTTTTTTTTTCAAAGTTTATGCTGTGTTCCAGCAAAGGTCTTTGCAAATTTGTAATTTGTTAAGGGTTCCGAAGATGCCATTGGTGAATATGTACATCATATCATACAAGTTTAACGAATGGTGATACAGTGCACCATATAATTTGAGACCCCCTCTAATTCCGAGACCCCTCTAATTCGAAACCACTTTTAACACAAAGTGGAGACCAACCCTGAGACCATCTAAATTATTACATCTCACAGTCTTGAATTTGAGGGAAAACTGTACTTAGAATTATAAATTCTATGATTGAAGACGGTTGGAGTATACTAATCAAAGTTTGGGAGGTCATAATCCAATGGGTTCTTTTCAAAATCAAATACCATGGTACCAACCAAATACCAACTGAGCATCTTAGCAAAGGCCACATGGTGTAAGAAAATTATTGTCAAATCACCATGCCAACCAGGGGTGTACGGTGAAAAATCTAAGGGGGGGTCGAAACGAAAGTTCAGGGGGCAAGCTGAACTCGGAGCAATTTAGCGAAGCTTTCAGAATTCGCTGGGTGCGTTATTTGTGAGTGAAGCGAGCATATTTAAAGGGCACTTTCTTTAAAAGAGGGTCGACCGCACCCATCGACCGCACCCATCGACCGCACCCATCGACCCCCCTCAGGTAACCCCTGCCAACATTCTAGATTTAAATGATAAATATATTAAATTTCTAAGGCTTCTAAAACAGCGTTTGTGAATCATAAAATTAAGTAGACAGTTAAAGTTTTGAGAGCGTAAATATGAATTTATTGCCCTGCTTGGAATTGTGTACATGTGGTATTGTAAACAATACTTCAAGTTTTGTTCGATATAATTGGAATGCTATGCACATGTTGCGATCACCGTCCTTCGTAGGCCTTGACTACTGTGCACTTGAACACAGCATAAATTGAGGTACATCATCTGCTTTAGATGTTCCATTCAGTGTCCTTATATTTTTTAGCTTAACCTTAATATTTGGTATCACTTTCTATTATCTTTCTATAATATAGAATTTCAACAATATGGTTTTTACATGAAAATCCTTGTCTGCATAACATGTTTTCATACATGAATATATATACATATGATATTGATATATAT
>NW_022741522.1:167330-180329 GCF_011630105.1 Anneissia japonica
TATGGCTTGGGTCAGCCCTGTGTGACGTGGTACACTGATTATGAATACAAGAGTGCACAAACCCAAAATGAGTGTGCTATGCAAATTGCAAAATAGTATTACATAAACAATGCACCATCTTAAAATATATATATATAAATGGCAGTATGGACAAATCACATTTTAAAAATATAAATATATAATTGCCTTGCTCACTCATTTTTATGTGACAAATGCCTTAGCTTTGCTTTGATAGAATATGGGTGTGAAATGGCATCATTATGCCCATACTTTGGGGTCTGATATGACAACACCATGCTCATTATGTGAGTGTGATGACATCATCATGCTTATATATGGATGTGATGTCATCACCATAGTCATATATGGGTGTGATATGACATCATGCTTATATATGGGTGTGATATGTAATCACCATGGTCATATATGGGTGTGATTGACATCATGCATATATATGGGTGTGATATGTAATCGCCATGGTCATATATGGGTGTGATATGACATCATGCTTATATATGGATGTGATGTCATCACCATAGTCATATATGGGTGTGATATGACATCATGCTTATATATGGGTGTGATATGTAATCACCATGGTCATATATGGGTGTGATTGACATCATCATGCTTATATATCTATGGTGTGATATGACATCACCATGGTCATATATGGGTGTGATATATCTTCATGCTCATATATGGGTGTGATATGACATCAACATGCTTATACTGTATATTGGTGTGCAGTTTTTCTCCCAATTGAAAAATTCTTACTGGTAAATTTGTCCATGTAGGGGCCAGCTAAGTGTAGCATGAGGTATTGCCACTTTAAAGTTCAATTGCTTCAAAAAACAATACATAATCATAGCCTATGCCTAGATTGGAATGATTTTCTTTTATTTAAAGAAGGCCAACCTAGGCTACCTAGGCCTAATAAGTGCTTTCTTTATTCTACCCAACACACAATTTTTACTGGTTGTCAGTTATTTTTACTGGTAAAATTGAAGGCTAAAATGACTTCGGAAGAATGCTGGTGTGTACATCATTATGCTCATGTAATCGGTGTGATATGACATCACCTAGACTGGGTTCCAGTCCCTAATCTTTCTCTTAATCAGTTAAATGCTTAAGAATAAATCAATTTTGGCACTAATGGCATTCCATATTACTTATTGCATGGCGTTCCATAGTATACTTTTTCTTGGATTAATGCTGCGTTCGTTAGAACTTGTGAAAACTGATTTCACAACTTGTAACATTCGAGTACACAAGAAGAGTGCATTCATTTGACGAACGCTAAATGGCGACTGTCACTTTTGCAATGTGTTTCGGAAATAAAACATACAAAACAACTTTTTTTCTTAAAATCTGAAATAATATTACTTAAAGAAATTGCAATAAATATGTTTTGTTGCAAATAAAACATACAAACAACACTCTTTTTTTTTATCTGAAATAATATTACTTATTAAACAAATTGCAATAAATACCTATATGCTCGTTGTGCATAGTTTGTGTTACATCCGCCATTTTCCACACTACTTGTGCAAATCGAGGAAGAAAATTCTACTCAAGTTCACAACTTGTGTGTACCAGTTATATTTCATACTTTTTTAGTTTATTGTTATTGTTTATGCATAGGATTTTTTCCCTGCATATATTAATAAAGATGGCCGGATCATCTGATAGCATGAAAATATGTTTCTGATAAGGAAGAATTCTCTACATTCGTGACAGGCCTAGAGAAGCCTCTCAACTAGGCCTAGACTAGCTAGGCTACTACAAAAATGCATATAGCTGATCAAGGCCATACCTCTCACTCACTAGCTAGTCTAGCAAAAGCTGAGCTCGATGACCGTTACGTTTATGAATTAGTGTAGACAGCAATGCAATACATACTGTATTCTAATTCATAAAACGTAACTGTTGTTCAAGTTATCATTTTTCTGCATTCATTCCTTGGGAAGCAGTGCTAGTCACTAATCTTTCTCTAAGAA
Organism: Anneissia japonica; assembly: GCF_011630105.1. Taxonomy (NCBI): domain Eukaryota; kingdom Metazoa; phylum Echinodermata; class Crinoidea; order Comatulida; family Comatulidae; genus Anneissia; species Anneissia japonica. The sequence goes on from NW_022741522.1 coordinate 169,331, forward strand.
ACCTTAAATAAATAAATGATTACATACACAAGATATTTTTTTTTAAATTTAATATACAGTAGCATTGAAAATTATTAAAGGCAAAATCCATCAGCATTAATGTAGTCTTGGTTATGCAATACAAAATACTGCAGTATCACTAAAATGCACTTTCTGTAAGCTGAATGTTATGGATTCCTATTGATTATTAATGTCCTGCTTTTTTTTGTTTAAAGTGGCAAATGTCTGTACAACTTATGCTCTATGCATTCCCATACATCACAATGCATTCCCATGCATCACATCTCTAAGATATGTCCTAGAAGAAAAAAAGGGAAAATTAGTTATAATCATTTGGAGTCAGATATTTAAAAAAATATCTTTATATTTTTTATCAGACATTTATTTCTTTATAGTATGCCTAATTACCGTAACAAAATATAATGTTAAAAATGCATGCATCAATCACCAGGAGATTATTAAAAAAAGGTAAGGAATATCAACATCTCTACAAGTGCACAAACAGTACTGTATGCTACTGTAGGGGTAGACAAATTTGTACACTTTTACATATGCATGGAAATGTTGATTCAAAATAACATGATATAAAATAATAGATTCTGTATGACCATAATTCAACCATGGATAATATACATTTTTAAGCAGCCAAGTAGTGTTTTAGTTGACTTCATAAATGGAGAATGGTTTTGCAAAATCAACATTTGCTTTGTATGCTTTCAGAGGGCAGGGAGGGGTACCGAAAAAGATTACAGTTTGTAGTAAAAATGTTTTTTTTTATAATACATTACTGTTTACTATTACAAAATAATTTTAAAATATTAAATTTTTTATATTTCATTATTACATAAACAAATAGATCTACTGTAAATGTAAGTAACCCATGTAAACTATTTATTTAAATTTACAATACAGTACCTATTATTTGAAATATGGGATATGAAAGTATAACTTTAAATATGTCTTATATTGAGAAAAAAGCAAAAAAATTATTGTAAAGTTGACACGAGTACATAATTACGTCTTGTTAATATATACTATGTATCAATTATCATCTCTAATGATTCATGTGCATGATACATTTTTATGATCTATTTCTGTCTTAGTTAAAAATCAAAAAAAGAAAAGTAAAAAATGTATAGTTTGATTGGTTAATGGTTTATTCAACTATTAGATTTATTTACTATTATTTAATTTATGATAGATTTATTGCTTTTGGATATTATTTTGTTGTATATATTCTTATATACAACATACAATAAAATAGATGAAGAGATGTATGTTTTATTTTTAAAACAATTATAAATACAATACTCTGCTTTTTATATAAACTACAAAAATATGAGCGATAGAAATGATGAAATCATAGAATAATTGGAAGTGCTTAGCAAAAAACTAAATACAGTAAAACTTTAATTAAAACAATGGCAAAACATTAACAAATATACAAAATACAAATCAATTAATTAATTGATCTTATTTAATATAATTATATACCTCAAGTTGTTCTTGACCATGCAAAAATATAGCATCAAAATATTCCATACCATTTCTTCAAAATGCAGTTTATCTGTAAAACATATTACAATCAAAATATCAAATAGCAAACACCGACTTCACAAGTTCTAATGAAGGCAGCATAATTCGCATCAAAAAGTTTCTCGACATAAACTGACGCTGGTGGCGCTTTCCGAAATGTGCAATATTACGAAAATATTACACTGGTCTGTGTAGGAGAACATAACTTGATAATAATAATAATAATAATAATAATAATAATAATAAGATTTATTAAGCGCACATCTCCACTAAAGTGCTCAAGGCACTGAACATATCTCAAATCTCAGTATGAATATAAAAATGAATATGCATGAAAATATATTTATTAAAAATGATACTAAAAATTATGGTCTTCTTCATACCTGTCCACTTGGTATTTTTTGTTTTGTTTTTTTAAATAAAACCAAAGATGATCGATGTTCATTATTTCAGCTCAGATTAATGAGCTGTCTGTAATGAAGACTAATTTATGCTAATGTATGCAAAAACACTGGCGTATGTATTATTGTTTTGGAGAGAATTGGAGGTATGCATTCTGCTTTCAATTAGCCTTCTTTCTTAAAGCTCTTTTTGGCAATATTTTTCTGAAGATAGTTTTAAGCCTGCTTGCCTTTTTTACTATTGAGTTGAATATACTGCAGTTGTTACTAATATATAAATAAATTCTGATCAACTCAATAATGTTGCTTTTATTCACTTTAAAATCACTGCCAGAATCAATTATTTATATTTGATTTACTTCCAAACTAATCTCATACCTTTACATGATGTACTGAAATATTTGAGTTACAGTAGTTTTCATTGTGTTGTTACTGTATGAAATAATTTCAATATGTAAATTACAACATATTTTACTTTTTTTGGTTTGAGGGCAGCAAACATGGAATCGTGTTTGCCTACACAGCCTCTTTCATCGTTGTATATTTAGTATTTTAGTTAATATCTAATATATATACAATCATTAATTAGTAAAAGTAAAATTGTGTAGCGCCCTCTATAAATCTTTATTCGTCTGAATTGAGTTCAGTAGGCCTATCTCAAGTTAATTCCAATACTGTAACAAAATAAGGCCTATGTTTTCACATTATAAAACTGTGTAATTTAAATTTGAAATTGAAAGATCGTACTTTGAAAATTAAAAGTTTGTTCAATTGTTTACGTTCGTTCATCCAATTAAATACTTGGATAGGGGCACATCAGTTGCGGGTAGTAATATCTTGGCTAACCTTGGCTAACCTTCCTCAACGTAGGTTGAAGCTGTAACTAATAATATATTTTGTTTAAAAATAAATATGTTTATGTTCCCGTATACGTCAAACATTATTGTCTTCTAACCATTATTGTTGTGCTAGTACCAGAACAACTGAATTCCGGAATGTGACCTTTGAGTTGGTTTATTCTTTTTACGCATTAGAGCCTCATACACTTGTTCATTTTTAGGCTTCCGCATTGTCAGCAGAAAAAAGAGCCATTCTAGTCCTGTGTTAAATTGCGTAGTTGGTTCCCCCAATGGACGTGGTTAATGAACTTTATTTAGGTGATCACAAATCAGAAGATCAAAGCGTACGGTGATAATTAAATGTTTTAAGAAGTGAAATTCTACCTTACATTTAAAAACCTACAAAGTGAAAGTGAACACTTATAAAACACTACAAGTAGTCTGGTCAGCCCTAAATGGTGAATCATGCCTAAATACTATAGGCATAGGCCTACACATATAATTAAAATGCATAAATGAATTTATGAATCACCTTGTACAGTATACAGGGAGGCCTACCTCTTGATAAAAAGGAAATTAGTTTAAGCAACACAATGAGCCTTAAGTATTTTTTCGCTTGATGAAAATACTCTACTCAATCTCCATGATTGGCCCCACTCTTCAGAATGAATATAAAATATCAAAATATAAGGATGTATGAAATAGTTTGCTTTGGTTTCAGCTTAATTATTGCGTATGCTTTAGGTTACCCATTGATATTAATATTTAATTTTAAAAAAATATTCGTTTGACCTCTAAAATATTTCAAATATCGACACTGAGATAATGATGCATTCTTCTCAGCCTTAATATTGAACACATGGGCTTATGTTGTAATGTGAAAGAACAAATGATTCTGCAGTTTATTTTCTGAAGACGAAGATCCGGTTATTTGTATAGGTGATGTATTGTTCAACCAATACGAGCATATTTTTATTTTAGGAAAACAATCGTTCGTCCTTTGCATGCCAAGATGATCACGAAGTAGATGTTTATACATTTAGTGTGCTGGCGGCTAGTGCTGTATGTCCAATTTTTATTTTAAAGAAGATAAAATATATTGCCAATCGAAATTTATGAACGAGCGGTGAGCCGATAACATTGTATTCATTCGACGATATACCAGAACACAATAACTTCACAAACAAAACAGTTGGCGCCCAAGTCTCTGCTTGATATTACCAATCACAAAAGACGTGGGTTGAATATATTTTTCTAAAAAGTTAAACGTTTTCTAGTAGATTGAACACAGTGGTATAGCGCGCCCCTGAAAGCGCTGCTATATCTTGAATGCATTCATTGAGTGGAAGGGGCTGCAAAAACCTTCATGGTTTAATAAACATAGGCCCTATAATATAGGTCTACTTTATTTAAACAATCAGTAAAGCAATTATACTAACATAAATAGTATATGGTTTATTGTCTAAAATGTACCTCATTCAACATGAGAGCAACCAAGCCCAAAGATATAATCAAACAAAAAGTTACTTTCGTGTTTAGGCTAGTCATTTCCTTTGGATTTTGTTTATGTAGGTCTTTAGATGTTTAATACTCCATATTCACTGGTTCCAAGAGCGATTATAGAGATAGGTAGGCCTACTAAAAACTCTACCTGATAATAATGACTGTGCTGCTGCAATGGGTTCATCAGGCGGCAGCACTGGTGAAGCTAAGGAAACTTGCACACCGTTGTTCCTGGTACAGGCACATACAAACAATAATAGTTACAAATGGTGTTATATATGTGGGACTACTTTTTCTTGTATACACACCACGGACACGTACGTCAAACTTGGATTTTATTTAAAATATTATCAGTACAATAGAAATCTGATTCAAGGAAACAGCTTATATTGTTGATGTTGTCTTGCCAAAATTAAGATAGGATTGGATTACTTCAGAGTGATTCGCACCAAGGGTTACACACGAAAGTCATGAGGCTTATTTCCAGTGGGGTCCTTCTCTGGTGGTGATTCTGGCAGTACCGTACCTGGAAAAATCCCCTAATCTTTCCCAAAGAGTGCACTGTTTTAACGTGCACATGGGCCATTTTTGCACAACGGACCAACGGCTTAAACGTCTCATCCGAAAGACGGATGCGCTTTTTGAAACCGTCAATTTCAGCCCTCCAGCTGAAACACAAGAAAGAGCAGCGATGAGAATTGCACCGGGGACAAAGATATCTCCACGGTTCAGTGCACACACATAGGTTACCAACAGTTTAGCTGACTGAGCTAGCAGCTCTCTTGAGAAAATAACTGATTAATTTATCAGATTTTATATTTGATGATTTAGAGTGAAATGAATATCGAATAACAGCATATGGTGGATTTACAAATGAGACTTATTTAGATGATAGACGCGAATGAGGCGATATGTCGCGAAACACTCACCCTCACTGTGAATGGAAGCTTATTATTATTATTATTATTATTATTATTATTATTATTATTATTATTATTATTATTATTATTAATTAATTAATTAATTTATTTATTTATTTATTTATTTATTTAGGCGCACAACACATGCACCAAGGATTGTAAATAGCGAATATATCACTGTCCTACTTGTAGGTGACAATCCCATCCACCAGACAAGAGGTAATATGTTGTTTTAAGAAACCTACTTTGAGTATCCTTTCTTACTCTGCACTGTTGGTTGGTTTCAGTGTGCTGAATTGCGCATGGGCGTGGTCCGTGACTACCAAACCGTAAAGAGGTGCTTATATTCGCATAATTCGACAACAACTGGGGCTGAAACGAACCATAACATCCTCATTGGGGTAACCCCCCTACTCTTCCGAAAGATGCAATGGGTTTTTATACACTGGACCTTCGTTTACCTACAATAATATTAATAATAATAATAATAATAATAATAATAATAATAATAATAATAATAATAATAATAATAATACTAATAATAATAGATATAAATCCATCTATTATTATTATTATTATTATTATTATTATTATTATTATTATTATTATTATTATTATTATTATTATTATTATTGTAGGTAAATGCCACATCGTAACTAATATGCCATTATGCTTACTAAACATAATTAATGTTGACTTCCTGCTAGATTGGTTACTCGCTTTCGGTTGGTAGAGCCATTATGCTTACTAAACATAATTAATGTTGCCTTCTAGATGTTGCACTTTTTACTTCATGTCCATTGCAGCCAGTAAACTGGCACACTTTCATCTGTCCACGACAGGGGCCAATAAGCTCTTTAGGTCGGCACTCATTAACCTACATTTATAACGCTTAGTTCAGTTCAATGATTTTTGGTTGAATAGACCTTTCTCATTAAATTGCTGCCAAATGACAGAAATGATGCATGGTTAAAAACTCAATTTTCTTACTTTTTTATAAAGGAAATTCTAATTTTGGTTTTGTCTTGCGAAATGTGGTGTACCAGTGGAGACTAGTAATTATGTTATTCTCCGATCATTTTCTATGTATCCTTCTAATCCAGTCGAATATCACCGATTAAGTCAGGGGCACCGTAACCTTCAGAATATCGGCGCTGGTTCAAACGGCTCACTCGCCAATGGTTCCGGTGGTGGTGGAACAAGTCTTCTCGGGTAAGGACTTTATACCGTAGGCCTATTGTACGCATTTGGCTCGTGCACATTGAAGAAACCCTGTACATCCTTCAAGAAAAGTAGGGGTTACCCCGGTGTACTGGTTCATTCAGTCCCCTGTCATTTAATGGATATGCCACGTAGGATAGGTTCACTGATTGGCATATCCTCGGCGCTTGTGCCTAAAGAAATGAAATGAAACAACATCAGCAGCAGCAACTGCAGCAAAAACAACAAAAACATTGTTCATTGACAACAGCAGTAGGAGGAGGAGCAGCAACAACAACAGAAATAGCAACAGAAATAATGAAGAAAACGTTTCTGTATACTACCGTATTTAATCATCAATTGAAATTTATAAAAATAATACACACCTACACACCATAAGACCAGTTATAGTTCCGTCCAAATAACAGACAACACCAATTTATCACTTCAGTTAATTGTGGATTACAAATACATGCATATCAAGATCATTAGTTTTGCTAAAACAACAATTATTATTGTTTATCACTTTACATATTTGTAGATTATGGAAACATACCGTAAAACAGCGATTTGAAGCCCTGGCCTTTATCAATCTCAGCTTAGCAAATGTCTTAAGTCAAAAAAGTTAAGATGTCCCTAATAAATATCTTAAGCTGATTTATTACCCAATCTTAGCAAAATCTGAGCTTAAAAATCGTCCTAGATGGCGCAAACGTACAATCGACTTTCTAATTTTAAGCAATTTTTAAGCTAAGCAATATGGATAAATTTGACTTAAGCAATAAATGGACTTAAGACGAATTTAAGCTGATTTCTAGTTTGATAAATCTGGCCCCTGGGCTTCTTTTCTTTCTTTTTTCCAACTTTGCATTGGCTTCTGTCGAAGCTAATGTTGCAAACTAAAGAAGAGGCTTCAATTTGAGATGGGCTTCATCTCGAGATTAAGCCCACTGGGCTTCAATTCGAGGTTTTTTCAGTACGGTAACGCAAGTCAAAATGCTAGTAGTTTCGAGCCAACCGCATGTATTTTATTAGTATAGATGTGTGCTCAATACATTATATCAATATTATTTATTAGGCATATGCGATAAAACAGAATGTGAATATTATTAAGTTGGTTTTTTTTAAATGTTATTTACTAGGTTAAGAATTCTATAGATATATTTTTTTATAAAAACCAAAATGAAATATGACGGTCTAAAATGTCATCCAATATACTAAAATATTCTTAGTTTTCTAGCGTGTTTAACCAATTGTAACAATAATTACTACATTGGCTTCTAAGAAAAGTATTCGGTAAAACATTCAATATTGACAAAATGTTAGAATTATTTATATAGAATAAAAATATGAAAATATATGAAGGATATACAAAATGTGTTTTTACATTTCCAACATTTCTAATTAATTTTAACATTAAACAACATTAGATTCTATGAAAAGTATAAGAGCATTGAATATTTACAAAATGTTTGTAATTAAACTAAAACTTTAAGAAATAAAACATTTACATTTTACATTGCAACACTTCTAAATTATTGCAACAAAAAGACGTTGGTTTTAAAGAAAAGTACAAAAACACGTTATATCGTCATTGCGGACCTAAAAAATCCGCATACGCCTTAAAACTAAAAGAAAATGCATACATTTGGAGTCCGTACTGAGCCCAAAAAATCCGCAATGAAAATATAACGTGTTCAAAGCACATTCTATTACTTTAGATAAGCGGAACTATTGAAATGAAATTGAAACTAACCAATAGCCCTGAAATATTATACTGTAGCTGATTCATCGTATTTAGGCTTCACCCCTGTTGTCGGAAAATCCAGGGTAGCAAATCATAATCCCATGATGCATTTCTTTGAATCAAGCATTTACGATTACAAAGCTTTACTATTGAGTTATATAGCTTTAATATTAGTGTTTAAACCATTAATTAACTATATTATATTTATGTGTTTATTACGCAATTCATTTGACCTATTTTAACAAGCAAAAAAATCAATAACAACAAACATAATAAAACCGAGATCTTTAAACATACCACACTGTTAACTTTGGAAAAGTTACTAAATTGTTTTTTCATGCTGCAAGTAAACGTCTTTATTGATTATTGCAAGATACCAAGTTAAGACGACATTGCTTAACAATATACATATTATTAGTTTTAATATAACATTGAAACCTTCATGGTTAGAATAAGAATTAAAAAGCAATTTAGCTATTGGTGACTTCATTGATCTGTACAGCCACTGTGTTCATTACAGAACCGCTGTTCGAAAAAGAGCTATCGCTTCTGCTAATTGCCGACCTCTTTTGGCAACTTTTGCAAGTGAAGCATTTGAAGATTGGCAATCTGTTGATAGCGTCGTGGAAATCAGGCAACTTCAGCCAGTAGATCAACGGATTAATGGCTGAATTTAGAAGGCCAAGATTTAGCAAGAAAATTGCTGGTATGGTCGCTACGTAGCACACTTCACGATCCGCTGGATTGCTGCTGAAATAAGTGTCAAAAGCTGTGCGTAGGGCTTCGATGCACCATGGCAGCCAACATACAGAAAACATGACGACTATTATGGCGTAGGCTTGAATAACAAGCTTCGTTCGGTTGAGACTTCTTTTGCCTAGTTTGCTCTGTTTCTTTTTATCCATTTTATGCATCGTGTGAAAGATACTTGCATACAGTACACTGACACCAATCATAACAACAATAACACTCAACGGAGCAAAGCTGTAGAGAAGGATAATGTACTTGCGTGGATAGGCCGTCCATGGTACGACCACAAGGAATACCGTCAACCACATCAATATACAGATGAGTATCAATTGCCTCCCTGTAGCTGCCGTTCGACTCATGTCCACATTCATCAGAACTAGTATGTAGAAACGCTCAATTGCAATCGCCAGAATTGTGAAAACGGAAATGATTGCGAGAGAAAGTCCAATAGCGTCCACAAAACTTGGTGGAGCTAAGATTTGGATGGGCAGTATTATCCCAGTTAAGAAATCGGTAAGACACAGACTCCCTATGAGTACGTACTTCTTATCGCGCAGTTTCTTCACGTGAATGAACGCCCATATGATGATGCAGTTACCAAGGGTGATCAAAACACATAGTATAATGAGCATGGTAATGTAAAATGAAAGTAGGCTCGGATAGTAGATCAGGGGTGTGTCTGCGATGCTTGGCAACGTGCATGTGGATGGATCGAATTCTGTGCTATTCATTGTTGTTACTTTAGAATTTATTATGACCTAATACGAAAACAACAATATTCATATCAAAATCTCATAATCGATGCGTATTGACCTATGAACTATGGTATAAATTATAAGTATTTAAATTAAACAAATTACTGAAGTTTGTGCAGAAGAAAAATGAAATACTATACAGACTCATAAAGTCGTTTAATACGTCACAGTCTTACTACTAAAGTAGGCCTATGGAAATTAAGTTACTCAATTTACCATTATTATTATTATTATTATTATTATTATTATTATTATTATTATTATTAATTGTACTCGTATATCGCATACCACTAGAATCGCTATGCGCTTTGCAGAAAATATTAAAATTTATATAGTTTAAAGAATGACTCCTATGTCAAACAATGTTTAAAAACCCAAACATTCCAAAGTTAAAATTCATTGAAAAAAAAGATTCACAGTTTTGAATGAAAGTTTCGACCAACTGTCAGACTAACTGTTAGGCTAGACTGTCGGACACCTAACCTAACTGACAGTTGTGCGAAGGAAGTATTGGTTTATTTCGATAAAATATCTCTATGAAATCTAGGTACTGTATTGTAAACTAGATGAAACTATTTAACAACTCAAACACGCAATCAAATTATCGAAATGCTGGTTCATATAATCAAACAAGTTATCAACAAGTTCGCTTTTCATTGATCAAGTTCCTAGTCCACATATCAAGCGCCCTGAGCATCTTACATTAGATGGACATGTGCGCTATATAAACTACACTATTATTATTATTATTATTATTATTATTATTATTATTATTATTATTATTATTATTATTATAAGACTTGTATTAAAAGAATCATTAAATTGATAGACGCTATTTTATAGCTTTCTATAGGTTTCTGGCTGAGAAAATATTTTCAATTGACAAAAAATTATAACTTGGATTTAAACAAAGTAAGAAATTTGAATACAGAATTTACTGTTCAAGTGTATTATATCAACGAATACAGCATATCATTAATAGTTATTAATTAAACATTTACTGTGGTAATTGGTAAAGGTTAGGTACTTACATAGGATGAAACTTGTCTTGTAGATCTTAATATTTCAGAAGTGCTATGGTGAGTTTATGTTCTGGGTGGTTGATGTTGACTTGCACGTAGACAAAGTGTTACCTGAACAATGTTAATTAAGGGAGTTGGTTTTTGGCAAGAGTTGAGGAAGTAAGAATTTATTTCTCGGGAAATCCGCTTCTAAGATGGAATTAAAGGATTTAACCTTATCAGGTGTGCCGAGTAATTAAAATATATGGGATGGTCAAGTACCATCAACACTTGGTTCACTATATAAACATCGTGTATTATATGTTGGCATTGATATAGATATATAT
>NW_022741522.1:180914-183492 GCF_011630105.1 Anneissia japonica
AACAAATGTCTACCATGAGCGTAGGCTGTACGCAACTCCATGGCGGGAAATAGTTTCATTAAGTGAGTTATAATAATAACTACTGCTGTTAAGTTTTCATTGCAATACGAATTAACTTTCTCATTTTTTCGCATTGTTACCTGGCCGAAAGAAGTCTTTTCTCCTGGTTACAGTATAATGTAAGGGTTGCAATAAAGGTTTGGTAAGCAAATTTGCAACTTCGTTAGTTTGTGTATAACAAGTCCACTGGATATTGTTGCGTTCGTATTCGTGAAAAACGGTTTTTTTTTTAATACAATGTGGCTACGAACAACAGTCATTATTATTGTACATTACGAATTACCTTGAAGTAAAGGAATTTCTTCAAGAAAACTCTTTCTTCCATTCTTTATACCTTTGCTATTTCATGTTTTACAATTCATGTTTCTGTTCATTATCAGCATCAGATATTCTGGTCGAAAAATTGATAAGTGCATTTTTTTTTTATTGCGAGGACTTAACATCTCCGCAGCCTAAACATAAATTGGAGAAGATATACACATGAGTGTTGGATGATTTTATGTTTTGTTTCAAACCAGAATAATTTTGTTTACTTTTTTTTTTTATTGATTTCCTCTTGATATTTTACCAGAAAGAATATTGAAACCGTGGAAGTGTATTTTTTTTTTTAATTTTGTTTTGTTGATGGTTACAAGAAGGCCCTACTGTATAGTTTACTTAACTTAAAGATTTTTCAGTGTCATTTTGGTCAGGTTATCAACAAGGTGGACACTTCATCGCTTGTATAAGGTGATCACCAATTGTTCAGAAAGTTTCTATAGGCTTAAGTGTAATTCTATATTATTTTTGTTTTCTTGAAATTCCAAATGATTTAATTTTATACTTTCCGTTATGTTTGGCGATACATTGTTCAACACCTGACCGTGGTTTTCAGACTTTATAAGTTGCTGTCGTCTAGCTTGTTGGTAACTTAGGATATGTAACTTTTTACTTGTTGAAATCTTGTTGTATGCCAGTTTGTTTCTCCTTATATGAACCAATTTCGACAATATATCCTATACCTATAGGCATATAGGCTAAAAGTACCGCGTTGCAAGCAACACCACGCTTAATATTAAGTCATTAAAGATATGTTCAGACACAGGTCGTAACTTTATTTGGAAAACGTTTAACAAAAAAACTTGATATAGAAAATCGTGCTGCTGTTGGCGGTGGTATGTGTTTGTTGCTTTTGTCAGTTCACTATTGGAAGAGGAGCAAAATTGTATGAAAATAGAAATAACTAAGCTAATATAAGTTTCTAGAGTCTAAGAAGTATTTTGTATAATCCATAAGAATGAAAAAAAAAAACACACAGTCAATTTAGGACGATGCGTCAACGTAAACTCGCTAAAATCTCTATGGGTCTGAAGTTGTCTGGCAACTTTTGAACTTGCAATATTTAAAGATTGGTAAACCATTAATGGCTTCGTGGAAGTCGGGTAGTTTCATCCAATATATCAACGGGTTAATGGCCGAATTAAAGAGGCCGATATCGAGAAGAAATATTGCGGCTATGCTTGCTACGTAGCAGACGCCACGCTTTTCCTTGTCGCTACTGAAGTACGTGGTGAATCCAGTGTGGAGTGCTGCGATGCACCAAGGCAACCAACACACGGCGAACATTACCACAATGATGGCGTACGCTTCGACTACAAGTTTCGTTCGACGAAAACTTTTCTTGCCTAGCTTACTTTGTTTCTTTTTGTCCATTTTATGCATTGTGTAGAAAATACTCGCGTAAAGAACACTGATACAAACTATGACAACAATAACACTCAGCGGGGCAAAGCTGTAGAGGAGGAGAATGTACTTGTATGGATCGGCAGTCCAGGGCACTATTGCCAATAATACCGTCAACCACATCACTACACAGATTATTATCAACTGCTTCCCGGTAGCTGCTGTTCGGCTCATGTCCACATTCATCAGAACTAGTATGTAAAAACGCTCGACAGCAATTGCTAAATTCGTGAAAACGGAAATAATGGCGAGAGAAAGTCCGACAGCGTCCATGAAACTTGGCGGCGCTAATATTTGAATTGGTAGAATTATCCCGGCGAAAAAATCTGTTAGACACAGGCTTCCGATAAGAACGTATTTTCTATCGCGCAGTTTCTTCACTCGAATGAAAGTCCAAATGATGATAGAGTTTCCGAGAAGGATTAGAATGCAGAGTAATATTAATGTGAATATGTAGAATAATAATAGAGCTTTGTTTTCTACCAATGGCGTGTCTGTAATACTGGGTAGTTTGCATAACGACGGATCAAACGCTGTAGAATTGTTAAGACTCATTGTATCTTCAAAGCTCAGCGGATTCTGAAAATAAGAAAAAAAAAAACCAAAAAAAAAAATCAATTATGTTTTAATAATAAGTCGAGTTAAATTATTGTCATATTCCGGTATGCAATGTCATATGTATGTCATAACAAAATCCTCTTATTTACCACTTAAATATCATAAAACATCACCACGATTTATATACTTATTATACTTATTAGGTCTACCATGTATATGTATGCGTATTGTAGTGTAT
>NW_022741522.1:184391-190551 GCF_011630105.1 Anneissia japonica
GGATAAAAAAAATTGAATTTAAATATAATTATAATATATATATATATATAATTCTAATAACACAAAAATGTAGTCACTGCTATTTCCATATCTGCTATTTCCATATTGGATTTAAAAAAATTGAATTTAAATATAATTCAGTATTTTATTACTCCGTTTCATATTCAGGTAAGGTTATTTATTTTGGGATATGGTGTTGTAGCCGGCGTCTGAAAGAGTCTTCCGTGCTTTGTGTAAGTTTATCTGAACGTAAACTACCGTTTCCTGAATTACTAGTAACACAATTCACACGTACGTTTCGTCAATTTATATGCTTGTTTTAGTTCAACCATTTGCCCGGTGACTTCAACATTGCTTCCTTTTGATGTCAACGTTTTTTCTCATTTTCTCTTATTTACGAACATTTTACTACATAATCCTTAAGTTGACTCTATCTATATTCATGTTATTTAACAATTGACAAGAATACAATTTTCTCATGACATTCAATTGTAAACTTACCTAATTATTTAATTATCCATGGAATTAAATGTTTCATCTTTCAGCTCATGACAGAGGCCTATATCTTTAAATTTATTGGAAGTGGGCTGGACTCCGGCCTAATGGGCGTTCCTGATGCTCATATTCATTAATATCTATTTATACAGTTCACTTTATATCTTGCACGTGCGTGTTAAGAGCATCGAATGAATTCAGTCAGTCAATGAATATTATATCATGAACAAAATGTTTGTATGAAGATATAGTTATAGTATTATGTTTACTGTATTCATCCTAATAAAATTGAGTAATTTTGAAAGTAAACTAGAACACTATTTATCCATTGATTAAAATGTTGAGATAGTATGATACATACTCAAAGTATCGAAATACACACTACCGTATCGTGTCGGGATTCAATATTTCGATATTAATGATTATGTCATCATTCCTGATGATGACATACAAAATGTAAAATCAAAGAATTTTTATTTATATTTATACTTTATAAATATATGACTTGTTAATGTATAAACTATTATTTCTAATTTTGTATATTTAATTTAATACGGTATTTAATTATAAATTTTAAAAGAATATAAAATTCAATAATTCATTTAAAATGTTAAACCAATTGAATTGGTAAAGCAGATTTAGTACAAAATGTAAAATTAAAGAATTTTATTTATCTTTATACTTCATAAATATATGACTTGTTAATGTATAAACTATAAATATTTATTTCAAATTTTGTATATTTAATTTAATATTTAATTATAAATAATAAAAAAAAAACATATAATTCCAAAATTCATTCAGTTTCATAAAATATATAATTTGTTCTATTATATAAATATTCAAATCTAATTTAATCACGTATAACTAATTTAATATTTAAGTTTTTATTAGCATCAACATGTATAAATTATAGACTTAATATAATAATGCAGTGCTTTATTTATTTATATTTACTGTATCTGTCGTTTTATGTGATTTGTTAGTAGTTATTAGTTAGAGGACACATTATTTGTTGGTGGCAGTGGTTTAGGCTGCTTGTGTGCTTTCCTGGCCGGCAGCTAATGACTGGCCAAAAAAAATTTAATGTACTAGTTAATGTTATGTTCGTTTGACTTACAGTATTGATTTGTATTATATTTTGTATATTGTATCGTTTGCCTAAAGGGCAAAAAAATAATTGTAAAAAGAAAAATAATTGTTGTATTGTATTGTTGATATATTATTTTTATACGTAAATATATAGTATCGGCGAGGTTTAAAAGTATGAGAGTGCAATTTCTGGGCACATTGAGGTCCATATTCTAAAAATATTCTCACCTCAGCCCCGACCATGTTAGCCTGCGTGCAGTAGAAAATTAGTAGGAAAAAAGTAAAGGAAAATTTTGGTTTTTCTAAATTAGTATATCATATATTCCCATTCCTTTTTTTTTTGGTTGGTGGCGCTATTTGTGGTCAGACCAGTTTTGTGAATGTTGGTTTGACCACCCCCTCAAGTCCCGCCCATATGTTTTGAAGAGTTGGTTATGATGACCTTGGGTGGACAAACTTGCTAATGCTCTAGTCCTAAGGTTCTAGGTAATTCAAAGCTTGGGAATTTTTTTTATATTTATTTATTTTGGCCTAAAATGCCCTATTTTAGATTAATTATTTAAAAATTACTGTACATTATCCATTACCATTAATATAACGCACGTCGAATCGCGCGGTCGGTTAAGCATGTGTTCTTAAGATCATGGGTTCAAATCGCTTAGAGGTATTCAACATTTTTTCCCAATTTTAAGAATATATTTTTGTTCAATTGTATGTATCTTTTTTATTTTTTTTTTGTACAAATAAACTTTCTATTTATCTATGTGTTCTTAAGACCTTAAGGTCATGGGTTCAAATCGCTTATAGATATTCAATATTTTTTTCCAATTTTAAGAATATATTTTTGTTCAATTGTATGTATCTTTTTTATTTATTTATTTTTTTGTACAAATAAACTTTCTATTTTTATTTAATAATTTCTATCTTATTAGCTCTTCAACGTGCGGACAGTGTGAGCGGTCGCTCTTGTTCTACAACCACAGGTGGCGCTTCGCAAGTAAACAACAACACATGGAAGTTGCCTGAAACACAGACCTGAACATTTTTACCTAAAAAATGTAAGTAAATGTAGGCCTACGTGTAAAATATTGTCTTAATTAGTTAAAACAAATCTGATTTTGCTGACAATAGTGTTTAGTCGTACACTTTATGTGTGGAGTAAGTCTGGACTGATTAAATTTGATGTCGCTTTTTAGGCCTAGCCGGTCAGGGTAGCTAGGCCCTTCCTAGTCTAGGTGATGCATGCACAATACAGTACTGTACAGTACGCTCGCTTATTGTTAAATGGTGGTTCAGTTCAGAATTACAGAACAAAACATCATTTAGATTAGAGAAAGAAGGTAGGCCTAGCTAGGCTATTTGAACTTGAATGAATTTATTCTGCACAGGTTTTTGTCTTAAAATAATTATATATATATATAGGCCTATGCCATGCTATATTTCTATAATTATAACATATAATATAATATTGTTCTCAGTGGTTGAATTATTACAGTATGATGGTGTTAACACGATCTTATTTCTTATATTTTTATTTTGTTTTGGTAGTTCAAATGTTGAGCAACTATAAAGTTGGCCTGGTCGTCTGCGCATTTCTCTTCATGTAATACTGTTTGGCTTATATGCAATATAAACAAAGCACTGTATGTTTAAATTAGCATGTTAAAGTACTGTTCAATCACTGTAAGTGTACATGTTGTGTGTGCTTGTGTTTAGTGGAAGTACTGTAGGCCTGCTCTATTATTAATTGTGCATGCATTACCAGCATTCCATAAGCCTTTATTTATTGGCAGCCATTCTGGCTGACAGCTGCTTCCATCCTATTCCATATTCCACTCCCATTGTATCACATTCCAGGTGATTCCAGGAGTTCAATATGATGATTATTTCAGGCTCTGGGGTTAGGAGCAGCTTGATATTCATTTCATTTCATTTTTTTTTATTTATTTCATCCAACAAATACAAAGCGAATAGAAACAATATCAAAAATCAGAGACAGGATTAACAAAAAGCAAACTAAATTGCTGTACAAAATTTCTCCACTGATTATACATAAAATAAATATATAAATATCTGTTCTGGAAGTAAAATCAAGCAAATTACAGCCAAGGCCAATAGAAAAAGTTAATAATTAAATCTGATCACAGAAATTTAATGGTAAATGCTTGGTACACAACTTTCACTTTTTTATTAACACATTTCTCAATTTAAAATCTACTCAATTTGTCTTAAATTCATAACAAATTCAGGCAGTGCAGTTGAATAACTTGGCTTTGCTTTACCCTCTCCTTAAAAATAAATCTCGCTATCTTAAGGCAGTGCATCTTGGCGAAAGCATGGCCACTTAAATGTTTTTATAATTAGGTTGAGTGTGCATTTTTAACAAGTTTGGTTTCAATTGAATTTATGTTATTTTTAATAGACATTAAAAGCTACAGTATCTTGGAGATAATTTAAACAGATCTATCAGAAGTAAATGTAGCCCCAAGATTCAAGATAGGTTTTTAAAATAACAGAAATTCATTTAAAACCGAACCGAAGTTCAAAATGTGCACTTAACCAAATTTTAACATAAATTTCCATAATCACCATAATTCTTCTATATACAGTCTAACTTTCCTAATTCAACTTTGCCTAACTCAAATCATTTCTAAGTTGATCATATTTTACAGGTTTTATCTAATAGTCAAACAATTTTTCAATGCCATTTTGGATTCGACTTAGTCAAGTTCAACTGTATTAAAACCTTTCTTGGTACACTAATTAATGTAATATTTATTTGTATAGTTCCGGTAACCATATTTTATTTGTAAAACCAGTCTGTTGATTGGCACTTTTCTCCTTACTGATCCATTACAAATAAAACACATAAACAGCTGTAGATGTACTTATAATTATGGTTAATCAGCTAAGCATGTGCAACATGAGGTATTGCCTCTTGTAATTGGAGTTCAGTGACTTCAAAAAATATCTGTATATCATAGCCTAGGCCTGAACTGGAATGATGTTCATTTATTGAAAGAATGCCAGATTTTTTTATTTTACCAACACTCAATTTTTACTGGTTGGTCAGTTATTTTTACTGGTAAAATTGACGACTAAAACGGCTTTGCCTCTGCCTTTGTAAATTCATATTAAAATTCAAGTTTCACAAAATTCTGATTACCACCCTCTATTGTAAATAATTTGATATTTAATACTTCCAAAAATAGGTTGTAAACATATTAGAAATTTATAATATTGAATTTATTTTTACAAATCATGGGCAAAGGAGTGTGACTGGGGATATCCTTCCACCCCGTTCCCCCTTTCTCCCCCCCACCTCCCCCAGTGATGGCAAATTAGTTCCATTAGGTGGGTTAAAATGCTAAAAGTGAACATTAAGTCTTCATTGGAAAAGGTATTTAGCTCTGGGTGTCTAGAAATCTCAGATCTAGAAAACAGTGGCAGATCTAGTGTTGGGGTTGGGGAGGGGAGTGAATAGGGTGGCTAGCTACACCTCTTCATTTACCGTGAAAAAAGAATAATGGTCACTCGTCTTGTGTGTGTGCTTCTCGTGTACTCTGGTATAACATGAGCTGTCCGACAGGCGGGACTTGAACTCTTAGGACCAAGCTGGAGTAAGGGTTTGAGAAGGTGTTTCCCCTCTCAAATGAGATTTTTTTTAAAAATAGGAACCTCTGGATGGCCAGAAATGACACTCTCAGACTGTGACAATTTCTGTATTAATAAACCTCTTGTACATAGCTACCTCAAAGTTTCAGTTAAAATGTACCTGGTGTAATGGTATGATCTGTTAATCTAAATATACAATGAGTTTTCTAATTCTAGAAAACTCATTTATCTGAGTTTTCAACCAATTAGTTCCACATTATCAATTTTCATACCCTCCCCCCTCCCCACCCAAAGCCAGCCTTTGCTTCTGCAAAGATTGTATTTAAACCATCTACTGTATATCTTCAGAACATCTACATTCAGAGCTATCTGAAGTTACAGCAGGGGTGGCTCGCCAGCGGGAGAAGGAGCTCATCAGTGGAGCCTGGCGCACCCCTCCGATTGGGAAGGAAACTGCAATTTGTGTGGGAGAAAAAAAATTAAATGTATTTCCTAGATATTAGTATCTATAAAATCATTTAATTAAAGCCTTTGAAACCCCTAAATTGTCATAATTTTGAAAAGTAGTCCATGGAACGAAGCTGCTAAAAGGTACACTATTCTACTATGGGTCAATTTTTTTTTCTTTTTTAACAGTGTAACACTTAAAGCGCTCTGATGGCTATATAAATGTCGCATTATTATTATTATTATTATTAATATTATTATTTTGCTCGGAAAATTTCTAGTTGGTTGGTTAGGTACAACAGTGTTCTCCCAACTGAAAAATTTTTACTGGTAAATTTGTCCATAAAAAATTGCAATGCGCACAATGTGAGGTACGTTACCCCTTTTTAGTTGGGTTAAATGACTTGAAGACACAACAACACATATTCATAGTGTAGATATAGACTGGAATGATGTTAATTTATTAAGAGGGCCAGCCTGGACTACCTAAGCCTAATCAATAGTTTTTTTT
>NW_022741522.1:190663-238123 GCF_011630105.1 Anneissia japonica
CCTAAGCCTAATAAATTAACATCATTCCTGTCTCTTATACACATCTAGATGTGTATAAGAGACAGCAGTGGATCCTGGCGCACCCCTCCGATTGGGAAGGAAACTGCAATTTGTGTGGGAGAAAAAAATTAAATGTATTTTCTAGATATTAGTATCCATAAAATCGTTTAATTAAAGCCTTTGAAACCCCTAAATTGTCATAATTTTGAAAAGTAATCCATAGAACGAAGCTACTAAAAGGTACACTATTCTACTATGGGTCAATTTTTTTTTCTTTTTCAACAGTGTAACACTTAAAGCGCTCTGATGGCTATATAAATGTCGCATTATTATTATTATTATTATTATTATTATTATTATTAATATTATTATTTTGCTCGGAAAATTTCTAGTTGGTTGGTTAGGTACAACAGTGTTCTCCCAACTGAAAAATTTTTACTTGTAAATTTGTCCATAAAAAATTGCAATGCGCACAATGTGAGGTACGTTACCCATTTTTAGTTGGGTTAAATGACTTGAAGACACAACAACACATATTCATAGTGTAGATATAGACTGGAATGATGTTAATTTATTAAGAGGGCCAGCCTGGACTACCTAAGCCTAATCAATAGTTTTTTTAATTTTACAAACTCAAAATTTTTACTGGTTGGTTGGTTATTTTTACCGGTAAAATTGACGGCTAAGACGGCTTCGGGAGAACACTGTACAACTTTTTTTTTTTAAATCTGGCACACTTTCCCCTTATATGCTACCATATTCCCTCATTTTAACAAAATATTAGCCTATCGTAGTTGATGTTGAAAAACAAAGGGTACATAATAGGGCTGTAAATTTAGGAAGACTCGTAGATTAGACTCGTATTAATATTATTATTTTGCTTGGAAAATTTCTAGTTGGTTGGTTAGGTACAACTTTTTTTTTTTAATCTTGCACACTTTCCCCTTTGCTACCATATTCCCTCATTTTAACAAAATATTAGCCTATCGTAGTTGATGTTGAAAAACAAAGGGTACATAAAATAGGGCTGTAAATTTAGGAAGACTCGTAGACCTATAATAAAAGAGAAAAGGTGGGGCTGTTGTTGAAAAAAATGTGGAAGGACACAATTATGTCAGCCCACCACTGGACTCAACAGATTGAAACTGGCCACCAGCTTAAAAAGGTTAAACACACTTTAAAAAAAATATCATTCCATTTTAATTCAATGATTAAAATATTTAACTCATGATTTAAATTGGTAACCAGCTAAGGTCCTCCGTATAAGACCATTTTAAAATATATTTTGCTTGCAATTCAAACCAACGTATTCGCATAATTCTGCTTCATAAATGTTATTTTGACACTTGTTTATCTATTTAATTTTAATTTATGTTTTTGATTTTATGTTGGTATAGCAGGTAGCTTTACGTGACACCATAAGAAACATCATGTTCTGCTATGTGAGAAAGTGGATAACAACACAAGAATACAAGATGTTGGTAAGTGGAAAGATATTTCATTTTTTTCAAATTAATAATATGTTAGACTTTTATATGGCACTTATTAAAGCCAACGAGCCCCCTTTAAGTGCTTCGCATTATTACCTCCGGTCATTGGATTAAACGCCTATGGAACATAAACTCAAGCTCCCAGGGGGAGTATCCCATTATCAGCATTTTTTGGCATTTAACCCCACCAGGTACCCATAAACTACTCCTGTGTTGAGAGAAGCAATGTAGATAATGTACCTTGCTCAAGGACACAAATTAAACACACAGTGAGGGATTGAAATCCTGATGTCAAGTTCGGGAAACCAAACTGTCCCAACTGCGCCAAACCACTTCTTTCAATTGTGATGTAGGCCTAGTATCGAGTGTTATTTTATAGCCATGGTTAATTTGTGATTTGTATTGTAAAATTATATATTGCTGCATTTTCTTTGATATACATGTAGTGATTTTTATGAGCATTTATATTAATAGTTAAATAATTTAGGTTAGTTAAGTTGTAATATCTTTATTTTTGTGCAGGATTTACTGTGGTAGTGATTGTGTAATTTTCATAATTGAGGTGGATTTAACGCCCCTATTCGAAACTAAAAAGAAAGAAAAATAAATTATCTGTTGCCCAAACTGAGATTATTTCTGGGGTCAAGAAAACAAAAATTTCCTCTTAAGGTGGTTTTGTCTCTGGATTGGCCCCTGATAATAATAATGTAATAATTTGACTTATGAAATCTTCAGCAACAGTAAAATGTATTTTTTTTTGCTTTTGTTACAAATGAATATATATTTGTACAATATTTCATCTTTCATCAGGCATTTACAATCTCATATCTGAGTTTGCTATATTACAATGTGTAAATCCCCATTCTGGAAAGTTCACTGTGAACTATCCAAGAAAGGTCTGTACATTAAACCAGCATTGCTTTGGGATATATTATAGTCAGGTTTTATCAAACTGGTGTTGGTGTTAAATTTATATAAAGTTATTAAATGTAGTATTTTTCTCAATAAATAAAAACATGTCATTTAGCAATTATTTAAAAAGTTAAAAAAATAAGAAAAGTCCAAATATTTGTTGGTTAAATCTAATATTCTTTTTTTAAAATGTTTTTTAATTACAGATCTTGCTACAGTGAATTCATTTGCATATACAACCAGACCAGCAGTCCATATTACCAGGCAGAAAATGATGAATATTCATTGAAATCATCTTGAAACTGCAAAACTCAGGAAAACTAGAGAACTGACACCAAGTCCAGAGCAACTTCTGAGAGGCATATATATCTTTCAGCGGGGCCAAGGGTGGTGGGTGGCGCGTAGGTTCCACGCCAGCCGATCGCCTATGATAGGCGATCGCTTCCGCTTGGATAATCCCAACTGTCTTAATGCGCGAAATGCTGCCGAAATTTTCAAAAAAGTTTCGTTATCATTTATTGGATTGTATGTGTTGTTTGAAATACATTACGCTACAAAAGAGTTGTAGTACAATGAAAATGTTGTTGCAATTAGTTTTATTCAAGTCCAGAATTTTAACTAAGTCCAGAATAGGACTCTACCGTTACATTAAGTCCTGAATATTTTACTAAGTCCAGAATTTTAACTAAGTCCAGAATAGGACTCTACCATTTACACGAAGTCCAGAATATTAACTATGTCCAGTATAGGACTCTACCATTTACATAAGTCCTGAATATTTACTAAGTCCAGAATGTGTCCTGAATATTTACTAAGTCCAGAATAGGACTCTACCGTTACATTAAAAGTCCTGAATATTTACTAAGTCCAGAATTTTAACTAAGTCCAGAATAGGACTCTACCATTTACATTTAGTCCTGAATTATAAATTAGTCCAGAATAGGACTCAACAATTTACATTAATTTAACTAAGTCCAGAATAGGACTCAACCATTTACACTAAAGTCCAGAATTTTAACTAAGTCCAGAATAGGACTCTACCGTTACATTAAGTCCTGAATTATAAATTAGTCCAGAATAGGACTCAACAATTTACATTAATTTAACTAAGTCCAGAATAGGACTCAACCATTTACACTAAGTCCAGAATATTTAATAAGTCCAGAATAGGACTCTACCATTTACATTAAGTCCTGAATTTTAAATTAGTCCAGAATAGGACTCAACAATTTACATTAATTTAACTAAGTCCAGAATAGGACTCAACCATTTACTGTATATGTACACTATTAAAGTCCAGAATAGGACTCAACCATTTACACTAAGTCCTGAATTTTAAATTATTCCAGAATAGGACTCAACCATTTACATTAAGTCCTGAATTTTATATTATTCCAGAATAGAACTCAACCATTTACACGTACACTAAGTCCAAAATTGGACCAATATTTTACACTAAGTCCAAGATAGGACCAGTTATTTACACTAATTCCAGAATTTTAACTGAAAGTTCAGAATTGGACCAACATCTTAACTAAGTCCAGAATAGGACCAATAATTTACACTACTCTACAGACCAGAATTGGACCAACATTTTAACTAAAATTCAGAATTTTATCTATAAGTCATTTTAAGTCCAGAAGAAGCAACCTTTTAAATTAAGTTCAGAATTGGACCAACATTCTTTTTAACTAGGTCCAGAATCAGACAAAAACTTCAGTACTTTAAAAAGGTCAACACTTCTTTACTTAATACATCACAAACTTCACTTGGCAAATAGTACTTCAATTCATAATCATTCATTCTATGAATGCACAACAAATGTCTGTTGTGGTTTTAGACTTTCCACAATTTATCTGCTTCATCTCTATTCATCAGAGTTCACTAAGCTTCAAGTACCAGTATTACTGTACACTACATAATTCAAATAAATTAGTCTGTTTCTCAAAGTTCATTTCTTCATTTCTATAGTTAAAATTTGACTTCCACGCTTTCTCTCAGTGTGATGTTGCTATAGCTTCAGTTACCAGGGTTCAAACTAATCAGTAATGATTTCCCACAATGTATTTCTTTGCTCAACCTTCTATACAGCTTAGGTTTGCCCCAGTTTATCAACTTTAGTTATCCAATCTTCCAACAAATCTGACTGGACATCCAATTGTTTATCTGCTTCATGCAATAACAAACTCTTACTGAATGCTTGTCTTCGAAAATCCACAATAAACATGTGCCTGTGTTTCCTGGAAAATATAGAGAACAAGAATTATATGATAGTGCAATTACACAATTATATAACTGCGAAGTATTACAATAATATCATCTACTTAAATAAGATTACAGCAGTCATTTACAAGATACATAATATACAGACTTAACAAATTTAACTTTTGAATATGCAAGTAGAATTTTAATTGCTTATAAGTTTTTCCGAAATATTGAATATTTAAAAATAAGTAATAATTTTACAAATTACAATAAAAAATATTCAATTTATTTACAAACAAGTGCTGTGTAAATAGGGGAAATATGAGTAAATGTAAATTTGAAGAAGTTCTGTAGTGTTGCATTGCATAATGTGCTAAGTTCCAGTACAGTAAGGTGATTTTAAGGATCTTTAACTACTTGACTGTGATTTTTAGGGGTGAGTGCAACTTGAGAGGGGGTGGGGGAGATCGGGTAGGGGATGCATGACTTTTTTGGAGGGGTGTGCTCACCCCCTAGATATGCAATCTGCGTGATGGTACCAAAATCTGCCCAAAGCGAGTCTCTAGGCTGGTGGACAAAGGCCGCCAAGAAAGCTATGGATATTTGACGATCTTTGGTGAATTTTATTAGTTATTCTTGTACAGTAGGCATCAAGCTACTTCCATGATCACAATCAATTAACTAGTTTTTAATTATTATTTAATGGATTTAAAGAAGCAAATCAATTTTATAAAACAAAATTTTTTAAAGAAATCTAATCTAATCTGGTCATTAATGCCTTTCTTAATACATACTGTATACGAAGCACTGCAATAAGCTTTCCAACATTTTATACCAGACTAATTTAATATAAATGAAATAGTAACAAATTAATAAAATTTTCACCAATATCTTAAAAATGTTAATATTATTATAAAATTTAATTAATTAGAAAATTTATGATTAGATGATCATAGTAAGAAATTTATTCTGTTTTTCTCTCTTATTATAGAATTAATTTTAAACCTGGTACTTTAATCGAAGTACTGTATTAACAAGTAATGTTCACTTTCTTAGAATTACAGTAGAAAATCATTTCCTTACCTGTTGCATGCAAGGTGCATAGTGGTGGTGTACTCATGGCTTGACGATCACACAATCTTTTTCATATTCTGAAATATTGAATATTTAGAAATAAGTAATAACTTTACAAATTACAATAAAAAATATTCCATTTATTTCAAACAAGTGCCGTGTAATACGGGAAATATGAGTAAATGAAAATTTGAAGAAGCTCAGTAGTGTTGCATTGTACAATAGGCTATTAGTTCCAGTACATAAGGCTAAAGACGAAGACTATATATATCGAGCATAATGAGGTGCAGGATAATTGATAGAGGGTTGGCTTTTCTATATCTACAGTACAGTATAGGGGGATGCGCATCTACAGTATCTATTACGTTTGTCCGCCATTGATAGGCTTTGCTACTGCGCCCTCAACAAAGTTTTTCCATACAGTAGTTCCCTGTTATTTACAAGGTTTTGAAGGTCTGTTGATCCAATTATTTCCAGTGGTAGCACGGCTACCGGGGGAAATTTCCTCCCCCCACCCACCCAATTAAAAAAAGAAAAACCACAACTTATCAGGGAGAAAAAACATTGTGTATTCTCTATGTATAGTAAATTGATAAATAAGCCTCTAAAACCCCTAAATTGTAATTTTTTCAGCAGCTCCACTTTTGAAACATTATAATCAACACCTGACCATGCCCATTTTGTTCTCGATGGAGACCTTCACCCCCACCCCCAAATCATACTTTTCCCTTCACATGCATCCCCCTCCCCACAGATTTCAGATGCTGGCACTGCCACTGTCAGTACTGTCGTTACTGATAGAGAAAAGCAAAAATAAGTACAATCAATGCAGACGTACTGTAGGATGAGTGACTGAGAGCGAAAACGAATAGCGTACAAGCTAACAGAAAAAGAATAGCAGGTGTGAACATAATCAAATCAAAAAACAATACAGTAGCAATCGAATGAGTCATGTAAACTAACAGACAGAAACTAACATGCAGAAATAAATATAAATATGAGAATATGGATATATAATGCAATGAACATAAATTAATATAAAGAAACATTAATGCCGGCAGGATGTAACGTGCCTTAAATTTATATATGATTTTCTGCTCTAATTCTTTCCTAGAGATATCAGATCCTTTTACATAAAACAACACCAGTAATTTGTATATCGTCACTGTTTATGGTTATGAGAAAAATGAGAAGCAACTGGTAAACCAGGCATTCGTAAGCATATTATAGATCTAAGGTGTTTCATAAAACGATCAGCAATACGACCTTTTGTCTCTCCTGTATATATCAAGTTACAAATTATGCCATAAATGACATTAGTAGAAATACAACTAAAAGAGTCTGTAATGACAAGTTCATCAAGTGATATAATGTGTTTACATGTCTTATACACCTCGATCGAAGACAAGAAGCAGTCAAACCTTTTGGCCTTTCAGAGGGTGATTGAAGCGAGGTGTGCACAGGTTGGTCGCGAACACTGGCATCACGGCAATAGGCACATTGGAGGAAGCTGCAATATCTCTCTAGTGGATGGATCTATCTGGATTATGTTGTAATTTTTCTTGATGATTCTTGCAACTTTGGTAGTGGTTGGGTGAAATGTCATAATAAGTGGAACTCTGTCAGTAGATGAAGCAGCAGTTGGTTTCAGAGCGTCGTTTCGTGCCAGTAATATGATGAAGAGCTTGATTAGTGACAGATGTACAGTAGGCTAGGCTATCCCCTTTGATTAAAAAATGACATCATCTTGGCAGCTTGATTAGAGAAGTCATGGTCATCACTGCAAATTCTTTGTAGTCGCAGTAGTTGTGAATACGGAATACCTTGTTTACATGAGCTGGGATGAGATGAATTATACGAAGGTATGTGCATCTGTTGGTTTATAGCAGATGGTAGTTGACATACTATTATCAGATATAGATAGTTCCATGTCCAGGAATGCAACTTTGGTGGTAGAAAAGTGAACTTTAATAACCCTTTCACTGCTGGGCCTTTTTTAGGAAGGTTATTTTTAAATAAATGCCAAAAAAAGACTAAAAGAGGTTATTGTGAAATTGTGTGTTGGGGTGGGAAAAAGGTTGGCCTATTGGAAAAAATAGAAATTGGAATTTTTAATTAGGTGGCATTGTGACCTTGGGGTGGCCATATTTTCATAAATCTGTCAAAAAAAAGACAGAAATTCTTATGGGATGCTTTTTTTTTTCACTGGATAATGGTGATGATACATAAAATGAATTTAAAAAAAATCAATAGTTTGAATTATTTTCATCATTCTATTCTAAAACAGACAAAAATCCATGTTTGTTGGCAGAATCGTGAAAAAAAAATTCCCACAAATCGCTGCAAGATGAGTTTTTCGCAACAATTAGTCATTACTCCATATAATTCAGTAGAAATAATTCAGTAGAAATCACCAGTTCGCGATTTTTTTTTCCGTACGAAACATTTGCATGAAACTCCACTGACTCAACTCGAAAATCGCAATTCTGGAGGTCAAAAGGTCATCAACCAAAGATAAACGTCTACAAAACTTCTGAGATACAGGATTGCTGCTCGCTGTCTGATTTTGAAAAAAAAACACAGGCCATTCTAAAATAATGGGTCGTTTAAAAAAATATGTATTACTTGATTTTGCTGCACGAATAATAAAAAGTGTTAGGCCCAATTTGAGTTACATACTGTGCACATTTTAATTTTTTAGTTGGCCGCGGTTTTGGATAATTGCTTATTAATCTGTCATGACGAATTCGAGTCAACTCGGCCCAATTCAACTCAGCCCCAGGTCAACTCGGCCCTAATTTACTGCGTACGGTATTTATTGAATATTTACCAAGAGGAATGCAAAGCCAAAATTAAAGTGTTCTTAAATCGTTGCCTTTGTTATTTCGTTTCATTTACATGCACTTACAATAATTAAAACTGCATTAATAAAAATAATATTAAAATGATATTAATAAAAATTATACAAAGATATATAAAATAGCTAATAATATATTAACAATATAGACTTGGGGCCATGTTGACTTGGGGTTGGTTGACATGGGGCCGAGTTGACCTGGGGTCGAGTTGACATGGGGCCGTATTGACTTTGGGCTGAGATGACTGGGGCCGAGTTGACTTGGGGCCGAGTTGACCTGCTTCCGCCTAGAATTACTAAAAATTAAGGCAGGGAGTTTGGATTATAGGCCTAAGGCTTCTTGATTACAAGGCTTAGGCTAAGTTAATTAATGGCGAAATTATATATGGTTATTTATAATTATTATTATTGTTAATATTATTGTTATTATTTAATATTAATTACATTACAAGGCTTAGGCCAAGTTCATTAATGTGATATATTTAATTTATTATATTAATTATTTTTTCACTCATTGTCCCATTTTAATTTCATGTTTTAAATTTTGTTCAAAATTTCAGTCAATGGCATGCGAAGCGTGACTGTCGTGTCAGGCCTAGGAACCTAGGGGCCTAGTCTGGCGGAAGGTGGGTGGGGGGGGAGAGGGGCTAGCAGGTAGGACCTAACTCAGCTTGGAACTAGGCCGTTCCACTAGGCCCATTATTTAGCCTCTTTTGCTCTAGCCTTTGATAGATGTACCTATTTATCACTGGTACTACTATAGAAGGGGATACTAGCTGTTGTTGTAGTACATTTGATAACAAACATACAAGAAGCTCACAGTTAGTTACAGACGTAGCCTACATCCCATAAATCGGTAAGATTTTATAGGCTTGCCGTAGGTAAATAAAGAACAGTACAGTAAAGGTAATAGAATACTCGAGCGTCACGACATTGCGAAGTGCCTGCTCTTTTTCGTATATCAAACTCAAGTTGAATCAATCCGAGACGGCCCTAGTGGAGTTTCATGCAAATGTTTCGTACTGAAAAAAAAATCGCCTCCAGTTCATAGAAACAACTATAGAGGGCACCTGCAGTTCAGGAACAATTTTAAAATAAATTATTTTCACGCAGCGAAAGGGTTAATTGCCAGATGGTAGTCATTAACATAGGATATAAGGCGAGTGAGTTCGTCGTAGTGACAGGATGCTGTTCCCACGCAGTCGTCAATGTAGAGTTTAAACATATCGAACTTGGTGCCATCATACAATTCAAAGATATGTTGCTCCAACAATCCAACAAACAAGCAAGCGAAACTTGGTCCCATTTTGGTTCCCATAGCGACACTGGATATTTGTTGGTAGTTGGTTACCATTGAATTCAAACGATGTGATTTTCAGAACGAGTTCAGCAAGTCGTATTATGGTGGAGGTAGAGCAGGATACGGTTGTCACGGTCTAGGAAGTGTTGAATAGCAGTGAATCCATCAGCAATAGGTATACAGTACATGTACAGAGAGGTTATATCCATAGTGAAAACGTACTTTTATGGTGACCGGTAAATTCAAATCCCTTGAATGTGCAAATAGCATCGCTGGTATCCTTCGTAGGTAGGAATTCTCTGGACGATAGGAGAGAGCTCGGGGGAGGGGGCTTGACCTGTCCGGTGGGGGGCTTAAGACACCCTGCCACCCCGCTGGTGCCGCCACTGCATGTAAGATGAACATGATTTCAAAAATCTAGTATTTGTATGTCATGTGTTACATATAAGACGACCACCCCCCCCCCCTGTTTTTTTTACCTTACTTTGCAATTTTAAGCCTTGCCGTCTTATACGTGAATATTACAAGAAAGGGTATTAAATATACTATTATTTCGACCTGGCCCTGTTGACATCTATCTTGTTTATGTTTGAGGCTTGATTTAGTGAGGTGGACCTCTTCTAAATCGACACAAATCACGCCCATTTCCTATTCTACAAGGAACAGAATGCATGTTTCCTGTTCAAAAGTGCATTCCAAATATTTAAGAAGGTGATTGAATTTAGCATCATTCGAAAAAGAAAGTAGATAATATATTTACTTTCAAATTCCATGTGAACCCATAGGAAGTTTAAGTGTATTGGACAACAATGCTCGAATTTAGCCCACCTTATGCAATATTCTTGGCTTTTCTTGTGCTTTTCTTGTGCTTAACGGCGTGTGTGGGGGCATGCCAACTCAGATGTGACCAAGTTTTCAATATGCAGACCCTTCTACGTTGAAGGTCATGTTAAACTCCTTTCGACCACCACTCACCCTATTAAAATTCTTATTATAATTACAAAGTGTTTATCTTGCAGGCTAAAACTCGAACTTGCCTATGTTAGGGTTCGAAGGCTGCGCCCTAACTATAATCATTACAAAAATACTTCGTGAAAAATTACTGTACTGTAGGTAGCACTTACTATGCCTATCCCTACTTATTATGTACTCTAAGGCAAGCAAATTACTGCATTACTATCATTTATTACTACTCATGTGATAAATTGAAATAGAAACAAAACAAAATCACAGTATAAATACCACCCTAACAACACTTCAGGATTAGCAAATAATACAACCCGAAGAGATCAGATGATCCATGTGACCCATCCACACATTCCCGTGGGTCGCGAACCATACTGAAGGTGATCTACTACAACAACACTCGACAACCGCCTAGCCAGCCTACCTACCTACCTACCTACGAGGGCCTAGTACCACGCACCTTGTTCGACCTAAACTATTGCCTTAAAAACCGTAACTGTTCTCTACTTACATTCAAACCTGGTGTCTTGAAATATTCCACGTTTATTATTGAACAAAATTATAAATTTCAAAGCGATTTATGAACGTTTTCAAATGTTATAATTGTTGCCTTTCTTGGAATTAAACAACCCACGACAATCCGTATAATTATAAATAAAGATTACATGTGTAAATAGCCAACATGTTACCAAAAAAGCGCTCCCAGGCCCTTAAACCAGTAGTGTCTCATTTCGGTGTTTTGGTAGAGGAACCGAACGGCAATCTTAGTATTGTACGTCCGTGCTAAAAAACAAACAACCAAACAAACAAAAAAGGAAAAAAAAAAACCCTTAAGAATTCAATGAATATCTCATTTTAAGGGATTAAAGAAATCAACTTCTTCCAACTAAAAAGAAATCATTAATTTACATTTGACTACAAAAACTGGCTTATGATATGTTAATGGCCGAGGAAGACAGGAGTGCCATAAATATATGATCAAATAAATGTTATATAATATATATACATATATATATACACATATACGTATACATATATATATATACTTCATCTTACGTATTCAGTTTCATACTGTTACATATGTTTCAGAAAATACACATAATTTTTTTCCCCCGACGAATTGTGCTTTTTCTCCCCGACGGTGTTGGGGGAGCCTTCTCCGACGGGGAGGTGGTCCTGTCCCCCTCCCCGCTGGCGCCATCCCTGCAAAATATGCATAAAGTCTGTTACAAACTATTCGTTCAAGAATCTTAGAGAATTGGAGGCAATATAGATATATGCCTATAATTGTTTAAATCATTTTTATCTCCTGATATGTATATTGGAAAAAGTCTTGCAATTTTAGTTAGCGTGGGAACTACACCAGAGCAGAGAGACAAATTAAATATATGACTGATAAGAGAAGCAGTAGATAGGATAATCATAGAGAAAATAGATATTTTTTTTTCTCTATGGATATTGGATAATACACTTCAGAATTTTACTTGTAATTGCATCAGCACTTTCAGAATTTGAGTATTTCATTTTTAGATAAAATTTTGACAATTTCTTCCATATCAGTAGAAGAAAAAGTGAATTTACATAGTTTCCTTTTAAATAATCATTCAAATTAGCATTACTATTACAATTAATTTTGTCAGCGAGTTTGACACCAATTGCATGGGCGGATCCAGAGATGTCCAAAAGTGGGGGGGGGGGCGAATGTTGGGCCGACGAGACAACACCACCCTAGGGGGTCCGGATGCATGCCCCCTCGAAATGTTTGTGTTCTAGACGCCCGAAAATAACATTTGAGGCGTTCTGGGCTATCCTTTTTTTTCTTTTCCTTTCTTTGTTTTTTGACCTCCCAAAAAGGGGTCCCCCCTAAATCCGCCCCTAAATTGTATTAAAGTGGTTGTTAAATACATCAGCGATATACGGGTGTGTGCACTGTTGTCAGTATCCGGGATAACATTAGTTTTGGTTTTACCAAGTAACTCATTTAGAATAATCCAGTTTCTTCGTGAGTGGTGACGGGAGTCGTATAAACGATCAGAGTAATATTTACGCTTACAAAACCTAACGATGATTGAGCTTACTTCTATATATTTTGATTACCATAACGTAATGGATATCACGATATAGTTATAGCTTATTCTTTTTATTGATAGATCGTAAAATTCCTTTCTTATCTCGTTTAACATTAATTAACGGGATGGAAGAATCAATAAGTTTAACTTATTAATAAATATAGTGTAAGCCTCATCAGCATTTTTATTGAGTGTTCATTAATTAGTCTAATTGATGTATTGCCTTACGTTTGGGTGGGGTTATAGGTATATCAGTGATTATGAAGATAGGAAGATGATCAGAGATGTCAGTAGTGATAATACCTGATTTGAAATCATTGGTTATGATGTCAATAGTAGTGGCGGATGTATTCTCAATAAAATATATGGGCCGCAAGTCTCGAATTGGGTGTCTTGGTTCTTGGTTAGATAATTCCAAAGAGCGCCACCAGCGTCTGGCTAATTGATAATATTCATGTACAGTATTTGTAGGTCGGTCGTTGTATACGGGTTTATGGAACGCCATTAGTGCCAAAATCGATATATTTTAGTTTTTTACTGATTAAGACAAAATTTAGGGACTGGAATCTAGTCGCATGGCAGAATTTGTGGTATCAGTTTACAGAATGCTGATATAAGGAATGTACAAAATTAACAGTTGACAGTATTGGAAATGTTTTTTGGAAAAGTTGACAGAGCATTGGGAAAGTATACCAAGCAGATCTGTCATCATTTTGTCAGTAGTTTTGTCTAATGTTCTGTCCACAATACCTAAATTCATGTGACAGTTTGTGATGTATGCAAAATGTGGGTATGGTGATGTCATATTACACCCAAATATGGGCATACCACACCTTTTTTGTCACAAACTTTAATAGTGTTGACAGATAAATGATGAGCTTTTAATGGACACTATGGTTCATCTTCATTATCCGCCGTCGTTTCCGTTGTCGTCATCAACATGACCATGATGATGATCATCATCATTATCCCTATATCATCATCATCATCATTATTTATTGATGTAACTTTCAATGTTATCCAATTATCTAAAAGGCCTACTGGTGTTGTATTAATAATTTTACAAAACAAATGGCAAGAGAACTTTAGCACTGTAATAAAATCATCTATAACTCATTTGACTTTTGGAGAAAATATATATTTCAAAAAGTTATCTCTGATGGAAGTTTATGTTTGCGAATGTACTGTAATGAAATCAAATATTTTAGAAATTGTGTTTTACTTTGCTAAATGAAGAGTACTTCTATAAAAAAAAATAACAATCCAACATTTGAAATTCTGGAGAAACTGAATAAAGAATTGACCAACGAAATGCAATGATATTTGTTTATTAGCTGTAAACACCATCATCATCATAAACTGAGGCTGTGCCAAGTTTACCGATACGTTAAAGATTGCATTGGTTTGCAGCTCGTTTCAAACAGTAGTACATCTTCGGTACTTTCCAATATCACTAATCACAGTCATTTCAGCTTGGAGGATGTCTCCTGTAGGCTCCAGGATGTTACGGGTTATAAAACAGTTCGAACTCGGTCAGGTTTTTCTAGGTACAAACCAAAAAATTTTAAATAATTTTTTAGGTTCTGACCTAAATAGGAGAAGAAAAGAAAAGAAACAAATGGAGAACTAGAGGATATGGACAGTAAAAGAGATGAGAAGACAAAAAATAGATGAGGAAAAAGAACTGGGAGAAAATAAGCGGAAAAGTGATTGAGAATAATTATGAGGAAAAAATGAAAAGCTTTTTGATGCGACTTTGTTCAATTATTCTATGACTATTGAAATTAAAAACAGTTCAATAGTCTCATTCATTGAAGACACGGTTTACTGCACAATCAATATCGATCTATGCTAGGTCACAGATAAACCTGGAAAAACCCATTTCTATTGTCGGAGACATTTTACTTGTACTCTACATTAGGTTGAACTGAGAACTTTAAGGTAAACATCTCATTAATTTATGTTGTTCAGTAGGAAAGGGCCTATTTAAATAACTAAATGATTTAAAGGAAAATTAGAAACAAAAAAACCCACTTATCGTTAATATATTTCTTTAGGCTACGGTACCTTTTAAGAATGTTCCAGTCAGTGGATATTTATTTGTCAGACTGAAAAATCAATTGAAACACCTGGCTATGTGTAGGGCCGTTCTTTTCATCATACATTATTTAAAATTCAAAGGTATGCTCCTGCAGACCATAAAATCAATAAGCATACCATATTATTTTGTAAATTTAAAACAGATTAGGAAGTATTTTTATTTTGAAAATATTCAATAGAATTCCTATAGGATTGGACTCAATCTATAAAGCTGAGAGCCAAAACCAAAATGTTTGGATATATTGTAATAGCGCGAACAAGCGCTCCGTTTGAATAAGTGCCCTGAATAAGTGTCTCTTAAAGATTGCAAACTATATTTTAATAAGCACCCAGGTGCATATTTGCACAAGTATGGTATATGACCAATCCTCAGTTTGTGATTTCTGATTTCCCAGAAGCACATAAAAATGTTCAAGAATCAGAATTTTGAACATTTTTATGTGTTGGCATTTTATAAAAGAAGACACAGTATAGTAAAGAATATTTCTGCAAAACATCAATCACTAAATGTAAATAAAGTATATTAAAATTATTTAAAAAATACAAATCAATAACTATTGATTTTGGAACCTTTGGAATCTGTGTTTTAAGACCTACATGTCTGATATCCAATGAATATTCATTTGTTAATACTCAACCAATTTCCATCAAATTCATACAGAATCCAAAAACACCAAAACCCAATTTTGAATTTTTCCAACAAATTGCTGGTTCTGCCAGAGCTGGTAAGATATAGCTTAAATAAAAATGGCACCAGCCACATCTACCGACAAGCACCAGTGGCCTGGCCCATCATCATCAAAATTAAATGATTATTTTGTATCTTGATTATTACCTGTACAATACTAGCTCATACAAATAATTTGTAATTCACAGGATTTTACTTCAAAATGGCTACAAGTGAGCTGAATCAGTTTCTGGAAAATGTTGATGAGAAGGTCCTAGAGTGTACTATCTGCTTTAAGAGAATTCAAAATCCTAAATTACTCGACTGCCTTCATAGTTTCTGTTTGGCATGTCTTGAAGATTGGGTTAAGGTGAAGGGTAAGCTGACTTGCCCAACATGCTCAAAATCATACCGCCTTCCAGAGGGCGGGCTTCAGAAGCTTCCACCAAATACTTTTATAAATAACTTATTAGAAACTATTGAACAATTGCCAGAAAGAGATCAGACAAAATGTGTTTGTAAAAAAGGGAAGTCTGAATACTACTGCCAGGAATGCAGGCAGTACTTGTGCTCTGCCTGTAGTGATCATCACAGAGACTTCAGGCTCTTTGCAAATCACAAGCTACATTCAGTGGAGAATTTACGATCACGCAATGAAGCTTTTTGTCCCACACAAAAAGCTTCATTACATCGGCCGCAGTGTTTTCTTCACACTAAACCTTTGGAATTTTACTGTACAAGTTGTAAAATTCCCATTTGTGTTAATTGTACAATTATGGACCACAAGGAATGGGAAGGAAAACACAAACCAATCAGCATTTCAGAAGCATTTCAAACATTTAAAGAAAAACATATTGCAAGATTGCCTTAAAGTTGTTATTAAAAATGGTACAAAATTAGGAGAAAGTAAAGATACGTGTTTGAGAGATATTGACAAGCATATACAAGTGATGATAAGGAAAATAGAAGAAAATGGAGGAAAAATTAAAACTGAAGTAAAGACAATCTACAAACAAAAAAGGAAGGTAAATGATGTACAAATTAGTGAATTGAAAGCAACAATATCTGATATTAATACAAAACTGAGTTTTCTTAACCAGTTATTAAAGAGTGATGAAGCAACAGCAATGCAATCAAGTGAAACAATAATTACAGCACTGAAGGATAGAATAAACATATTGCCAAAGACAGATCTGAATGATGATGGAAAAATTAAATTTCATGAGCATCACAATTCTTTATTCCAACAATGCAATATTGGGTATATATCACATTCGCACATGAGGGCAGCAGACTGTTTTACCTTAAAGGGGGAGGAATCTGTGTCACCAGGTCAGGTAATTGCTGTCAAAGTGATCAAAACAGATGAGTGTGAAATACATGCAAACCAACTAAGGGCAATATGGACACAGCCTACAGGAGAAACCAACATCACACAAGTTGAAGTAGATGAGATGGAAGATTATTTTGTGACAGGTAAATGCTCAAGTCCAGGTGTTTGGAAACTTGATGTGAGCACTTATGGTAAACCAATCAAGCAGTCACCACTGATAGTCAAAGTAGAAAAGGAAGGATTAGTATTAAATACCATTCAATTACCAGTAAACAATGATCATGTTAGAGATGTAGTTAAGGGTGAAGATGATTGCTTGCTGGTTTCATGTCGCGAAAATGAAATTCTGAAGTACAAGCAATCAGGGTTATATATTGGTACGGTCACACTACCACAAAGTGTGAAAGTTAACAGAATGTTTAAAATGAAGAATGGCAACATAACATTCAGTGATTTGGGTAATAAATGCATCAGTGTATGCAATATGAATGGTCAGGTGGTCAAATCAATTGGTCAGGGAGTATTATTAAGTCCATCCGATATCCATGTGGATGAGACATCAAATCTTGTGTATGTTGGAGATTACGGATCAGACTATGTCTGCATGTTTGACTTTGATAATGACAAGATTAAACACCAGATAGGGTCAAAAAGCAACCAAGAAAGTAAAATATGTAGGGTTTATGATGTTACTTTTACAAATCAAGGACATCTCCTTATATTGTATTATCAAAATCAAGGACTACAGCTATTTGATAATGAGGGAAGGTTCTTGAAAGTCCTTGTTGAAGCAGGTGATGAAAATGGTAAGGTGATGTATCCACGTGGAGTAGTAGTTGATGAAGATGACAACATCATTATATCAAGTGACCACAAACTGCAGCTATTCAGTAGTGATGGAAATTTCATTAAAAAAATTGATAAACCAGAAGATGGAATCTATTATCCATATGGAGTGTGCATCATTTCACATCATCCAAGGAGAGTTGCAGTAGCAAATAATGGTGGCAAAAGTGTAAATATATTCAATTATTAAATATAGATTTTTTTCAACCTCAAATCTACAATTGTATTTGTTTTCATTGTAAATGTAATAAAAATATTTTGTTTTGGATAATAAAGAAGAAGGTTAATCATATACAGAAGAAACACACAGGCTGTGTAATAATCTGCTGGCTGAATGAAGTGCTTCTGTAATTAATTTTTCTATATTCGCATTTCTTTTACATTCAATCACAAGTTAAAATCTCAAATTATATGAAGGAAATATGGTTTTCTAAAAGCTAAGTGCCATGAGAAGTGTGGAGTTACTGGAGGATGTTTTATAGAGGATTTGTTCTTTGGATCTGGTTATATTTGGAGTGAATTAGTTAGAGTGGAGTTGAATAGCTTAGTGCTTTAATAAGATGCTTAACTCACTAAACAAAATTACAAACAAATAACAAAAAGCAAAACAATTATAAATCCATTTAAATTGCCCAAGGAATTAATGCACAGCACACAAATAACAATGAAAGGATAAATCAAAATAAAAAAATGAAATTTATGGAAATGGTACTATACTACTATCACAATAAAATGATTGATTGATTGCAGAAAAAAAATTTTTTTAAAATGAGGTATCAAGAAATAAGAAGAAAGGCAGTGATTATTAAGATGTGAGAAAATAGATGAGTAACAAAAATGAGGAAGAAATAAGAGAGGAAAGAGGTGGAAAATACATTAAAAATGAAAGCTGGGCATGAACATCAGTAAAACAAATGAAAGGGAAGAAAAAAATAAAGAAAAGTGATAAGATAAAGAGAGAAGAAAAATGGAGAGAAAAAAGATGAAAACAAAAGAAGGACTAGAGGATATGGTCAGTAAAAGAGGTGAAGACAAAAAATAGAAGTGAGGAAGGAGAAAATAAACGAAAAAGCAAAGAAAGTGATTGAGAATATGAGCAAAATATGAAAAGTTTAAATAGAAATCAACCAATAGAAAAACATCCATCTCTCGGATTTTGTTCAAATTTTAGTGATTCAGACCTATGAGAAACGATAAAAAATGAAAAGGTTTTGATCTTGGGCTATTAATTAGCGAGATATGCGCTAAGAAATTTTGAGCTATTTAGCGAAATATTGCATGTTTAACTGACCATATCTCGGTAAGTATAGCACCTATTGAGCTGATTTTGGGGTCTAGGCCCATTGACACCCGCCGGTTGCCACCCCGGCCGGTTGCCACCCTAGGCCCATTGCCACCCTAGGCCCATTGCCACCCGGCCTATTGCCACCTGGCCCGTTGCCACCCGGCCTGTTGCCACTCTAAGCCCATTGCCATCTGGCCTTTTGCCACCCGGCCCGTTGCCACCCACACAGACCTACCAAGTCTCACACCTACGGCGTGAGAATCACGCCTCGGCGTCTCTTCTGACGCTCACCCGCTCAACAATCATTTTCTCACGCCAGTCGTCGATGGGGCCAACAATATAAATAAATAAAAATAAATAAATATATAAAAATCAAACAAAAACACAGGGAGCTATCGCATTAGAAAATTGATAGTCGGAATAATGTAAAGTTACAAGCCAGGTATTTGTAATACCTCATTCCAATGCTGAAGAGGAGCTAATCTTTCAATGGTTCGGAAAAAGAAAACTGCCTTTCGCCCAAATTTACAGTAGATCCCAGGGGAACCTTGTCAAGTATTCTGACCATCAAATTGGCACAGGAGCCTAAAGATGTATTAAAATCTACAAAAAAAGATCACCTGTGCTTATAACAAAGCTCACTCATCAACTTCACAGAAGTAAGGTTAACTCTCTCCCATGGCTTAGCAATTTCATTTATTCCTGAAGATGAAATAATAAATGTCAAAATATTGAATCAAAAAAATGTCCATTTCTTGGAGTTTGTATTACTCTATATAAGAATTCTGCAAGTAACATTGTATTATAGGTATGCACCAAATTGCACAATTTAATATAAAAACCAAAAAAGAAAAATTTTTCTATTGTGGGAGGGGATTTACCCCTCCCACACCGACCCCCACTCCCTAGGTTGCTTCGCTCAATCGATTGTTTGATTTTTCTCACTCCCAGCTAATTGACAAACTTGGCATCTCTGCCCACAATGGTACAGCATAGCATTTTATTCTCAGAAATTTCACTCTCAGAATTTTGCCACAATATGTGGATGAATGGATTGGGCGCTTTGATAAGTTAATTTTAAAATTAAACATAGACAATTCGTTGCCGGGTGGCAAAAGGCCGGGTGGCAAAAGGCCGGGTGGCAACGGGCCAGGGTGGCAACGGGCCGGAACCCCTGATTTTGGTGTCATTTCAAAGCTACTAAGTAGCTCTATAACTGTCTAAATAAATGTTAACTCCTCAAATCAACCATAAAAAAGTTGCTATAGTTTAAAAAGTTTAGAGTTGAATAAAAAAAAATACACATTTTTTTCCTTTCAAAATCATGCTAGAGGTACATTATGGTGTAATGAATTAAGCCTCCCTATAAGCTTGGTGATGGGCGCTCTAACAGTTTCTAACCAATTAGCAATTATGTATGGCATGTCCAATCGAAATTGCACTTTTTGTATATACTCTATTAACACTGTACTTCTGTATAGAAAATACAAATGGCAACCAAAATGCGAATTTTAATATACAGTAGGTA
Organism: Anneissia japonica; assembly: GCF_011630105.1. NCBI lineage: Eukaryota > Metazoa > Echinodermata > Crinoidea > Comatulida > Comatulidae > Anneissia > Anneissia japonica. Next base: position 211,296 of record NW_022741522.1, read on the forward strand.
TGAGAAAATTAGATCACTTAGAAATTCAAGATTGAAATTACTTGGGAAACAATGGTGGTGCTGGCAAGTGCAGGGGGAATTCCCGCTCCGCCACCCTTTGGACCGGCCTAGACCCCCTTCGGACAGGCCAGAGCCCCTGTTGTCTGACGCCACAACGAGGTCGTCTGATCAACAATAATAACTGGCATATCCAAAATAACAATATTTTGATTGCCAATCAATAGTATTGTGGTCTAAAAGCAAAAATTTTGGCAATACTAAGCCATAAAAACCCTCCCCCTGAACACTACCAGGTATTTTTTATTCCGGGACCCAGACTGAGGCGGCTGTAGTCAACCCCTTGGTTCAGTCCACTTGTCGGCCCCTGGCGGCAAATTTCTTAAGCTTGTGAAGATTGAAAAGAAAATAACTAGACGCTTTTGTAGACGCTGCTTTTGCCCATCCACTGGTACAGTCACATTACCCCGGGGTAACCCCCAACTCGTTTCACCAGTACAGAGTCCATCAGAGTTCACATATGCCAGTTGTGTTCACTGGGCCTACTGTGGTGTCCTTATCGGAAAAGACTTCTTCCACCACCAAAATTATGTCGAGTGTGCCACTTGAAACTCTAGGTTGTGGGGAGCCAACGTGTGGTCTAAACCAAGGGGTTCACTAATTTAATTAAAATTGAATTAAAAAATGTTCACTGAGAAGGTTTTTATGGATTAGTATAGCCCAAATTGTGCTTTCAGACCACAATACTAGGGAGAGGCAATCAAAATATCGTTATTTGGGAGGAAGGGAAAGATCCTCCCAGCCCCCACCAGTGCCACCACTATTTCCCAAGGAATTTAATTTATAATTGCTCATTGGTCAGGAACTGTTAGAGCGCCCATCACCAAACTTATAGGGATTAAGCTCTTTTACATCATAATGTACCTCTAGCATGATTTTGAAGAAAGAGAAAAGATATTAATTTTTTTATACAACTTTGAACTTTTCATTCTACTGTATAGCAACTTGTTTATGGTTGATTTAGGAGTTAACATTTATATTCAGAATGTTATTTATAGAGCTAGTCAATAGCTTTAAAATGACACCCGGCCAAAATCAGCTCAATAGGTGCTATACTTATCGAGATATGGTCAGTTAAATGTACAAGGTATCGCTAACCTAACTAATTAAGAGCCCATGATCAAACATTTTTCATTTCTGATCGCTGCTCATAGGTCCCAACCACATACAGTACTATTTTGAACAGAATCAGAGAGATTGATGTTTTTATGGTAGATTTGACATGGAATTTTGTTTTGACTAATTTAAATTTAAAACAGTTCAATAAATTCATTCAAACAATTCATGGTCTATTGCACAAATAATGATCTTCTGTATGCTAGGTCACTTGAATAGAAGATACACCAGGAAAAACGTATTTCTATTGTCGGAATCATTTTACATGTACTGTACATCAGGTTGAACAGAGAACTTTAAGGTAAATATCTCATTTATTTATGTTGTTTAGTATGAAATTGAAAAAGCCAATGAATAAATTATTATAAGAAAAAAAATGAAGAAAACCCACTTAAATTATTACTGTATTATTTGATTTTGAGTAGGCTCCAATTACGAATGTTTCAGAGTCTGTGGAAATGAATTTCTCAGACTAAACAATCTATTTTGATACACTTTGCTATGTATTAGGACCATTCTTAATATTATATTTTATTAAAATTCAAAGGTATGCAAACTCATGTATATCACATATTCTCTGAGTTAAAGGAGAAAGTTTGCTGTTTTAATATAATTTGATAACTAATTTGTGATTTAGAAATAGACACTGAACATCAGAGAATGAAGACAAAAAAATATATGCATAATGACTGTACAGTTTAGCCCACCACCTGAGATTTATATATTAGGCTTGCTAGGCTAGAAGTTTGTGAACCGACAAAAATGGACGAAAAATAGGTATGCTGTTCCTTGGAAAAAGGCCTATCTTTATTAGATGAGTATGATGCAGACTCACAACCTTACAACAGAACTTTTATAAGTTTAGGAACCTGTAGCATCTTTCAAAGAAGTGTTCATGCATGTGTGCATCACACAGGACATTTCCTTTGATGTTCAATTTAACCCTACATTTGATTCTGGGTTGCACTATATGGTCTAGTTGGAATTATGATGCATAAATAGACCAATCATCATTAAAATTAAATTATTATTTTGTATCTTCATTCATTACCCTGAACAATACTAGCTCATACAAATAATTTATAATTCACAGAATCTTATTTCAAAATGGCTACCAGTGAGCTCAATCAGTTTCTGGAAGATGTTGATGAGAAGGTCCTAGAGTGCACCATTTGCTCTAAGAGACTTCAAAATCCTAAATCACTCAAGTGCCTTCACAGCTTCTGTTTGGCATGTCTTAAATATTTGGTTAAGGTGAAGGGTAAGCTGACTTGCCCAATTTGTTCCAAATCATACCCCCTTCCAGAGGGTGGGCTTCAGAAGCTTCCACCAAGTACCTTTATAAATAACTTATTAGAAACTATTGAACAACTGTCAGAAAGAAATCAGAAGAAATGTGTTTGTAAAAAAGAGAAGTTGGAATACTACTGCCAGGAATGCAGACAGTACTTGTGTTCTTCGTGTAGCGATCATCACAAAGACTTCCGGTTCTTTGCAAATCACAAGCTACATTCAGTTGAGGATGTGCGATCAATGAGTCTCATACAGAAAGCTTCATTACATCCGCCGCAATGTTTGCTTCACAGTAAACCGTTTGAATTTTACTGTAAAAGTTGTAAAATTCCAATTTGTGGTAATTGTACTATTATGGACCACAAGGAATGGAAAGGAAAACACAAACCAATCAGAATTTCAGAAGCATTTCAAGCATTTAAAGAAACTTCTGCAACATTAGAGAAAGCTGCCGATCATTGCAAGAACAAATTGCAAGACTGCCTTCAACTGGTTATTAAAAATGGTACAGAATTAGGAAAAAGTAAAGAAACATGTTTGAGAGATATCAAAAAGCATGTACGTGTGATGATAAAAAAAATAGAAGAGAATGGAGAGAAAATTAAAACTGAAGTAGAGACAATATACAAAGAGAAAAAAAAGGTAAATGATGAACAAATTAGTGAATTGAAAAAAACAATATCTGATATAAATACAAAACTGATTTTTCTTAATCAGTTATTAAAGAGTAATGAAGCAACAGCAATGCAATCAAGTGAAACAGTAATTACAGCACTGAAGGATAGAATCAAAATATTGCCAAAAACAGATCCGAATGATGATGGAGAAATTAAATTTCATAAGCATCAAAATTCTTTATTGCAACAATGTGATATTGGGTATATATTACATTCACACATGAGGGCAGCAGACTGTTTTACCCTACTGGGGGAGGAATCTGTGTCACAAGGTCAGGAAATTGTTTTCAAAGTGATCAAAACAGATAAGTGTGAAATACAAGCAAACCAACTTATGGCAACATGGACACAGCCTACAGGAGAAACCAACATCATCCAAGTTCAAGAAGATCAGACTGGAGATTATATTGTGACAAAAAAATGCTTACGGCCAGGTGTTTGTAAACTTGGTGTTAGCACTTATGGAAAACCAATCAAGCAATCCCCAATGACAGTCAATGTAGAAAAGAAACGATTAGTAAATACCATTCAAGTACCGGTAATATATGACCATGTTAGAGATGTAGTTCAATGTGAAGATGATTGCTTGCTGGTTTCATGTCGCAAAAATGAAATTCTGAAGTACAAGCAATCAGGGTTATATATTGATAAGGTCACACTACCACAAGGTGTGCAAGTTAACAGAATGTTCAAAATGAAGAATGGCAACATAGCATTCAGTGATTTAGGTAATAAATGCATCAAAGAATGCAATATGAATGGTCAGGTGGTCAGATCAATTGGTCAGGGAGAACTATTAAATCCATCTGGTATCCATGTGGACGAGGCAAACAATGTTGTGTATGTTGGAGATTGGGATTTAAATTATGTTTTTATGTTTGACTATGATGACAAGATGAAAAAGCAGATAGGGTCAAAAAGCAACCATGAAAATAAAATAAGTAGGGTCTTTGATGTTACACTTACTAATCAAGGAAATCTCCTTATATTGCATTATAAAAATCAAGGACTACAGCTATTCGATAATGAGGGAAGGTTCTTGAAAGTCCTTGTTGAAACAGGTTGCGAGAATGACAATGTGTGGGGACCACGTGGAGTAGCAGTTGATGAAGATGAAAACATCATTATATCAAGTGACCACAAACTGCAGCTATTCAGTAGTGATGGAACATTTATTAAAAGAATTGATAAACCAGAAGATGGAATTGGTAAACCATATGGAGTGTGCATCATTTCACATCATCCAAGGAGAGTTGCAGTAGCAAGTGATCATGACAAAAGTGTAAAAATATTCAACTATTAAATATACACAGTCCACTGTCCTACTATTAATGTGATGTAAATTTATAGGTTCACAGTGTACTGTATCTATAGACCACATTATTGAGTGTATATATGGAAGCAGTGCCATTAACGTCTGATGACTTACAACTTTTCACTGGAGGAAGCAAGAGCTTTAATTTCTGCTAATACAAATACAACTTACTCTTTTGCTCTATTTGTGTCTGTTATTCAAAATTTGAACACACTTGTACCACACTTCAGAAACTATATATATTTGAAAAGTGTTCAGCGGTAGGTCCAGGAATTTGAAATACAGGGTGGCCAGGGAGCAAAGGTAAAAAATGTATGATTATGGCACCTGTCAATGACTGGAAATACATTCACAGATTTAAACTTGAATATAATTTTCTTTTCTATCCATTTTTTTAAATTTTGGAAAATTTAGGGGGATCCAGGCAGACAGGAGCTGCTCTAGAATCCACCACTGGTAAATTTAAATTTTCTTTTGTTTTAATTTAAAAAAATGAATGTCAAAAAGTCATGCTACTCCCTCTTCCGCTTCCCTCCCCCTCCCCCATTTGCAATGGTAATAAGCCTTCAGGCTTTATTGGGTCATCCTGAAAAATAACATTTATATGCTTGGCCTAGGATAGGAAAACTAGGGGTTCTTTAATAACTTTCCTAATGAAGATGAAATAAGGTTGAAATACCAATTCAAAGTCACCATCAATTAATAATTTAGGTGTCTACAGTAGTTTTTCAAGTACTTCTTTAATTGTAAATATAGTGAATTCAGAATTTCTACCTTTATTTAAGAAATTGAAATTGTTAGATGTGTTTAATTTTAAATTATGCATCTGTTTGATCTCTATTATGATAAATTGCCTGAAAAATTGAAATGAATATTTTACAATTATCATGCATACACATAAAACTAAGTAAAAATCAAAGTAAAATCTATTAGCTGAAGGTAATCACTACATCCGGAAATTTTCTAAAAAATAATAACCTTAGTAGAAACCTGATACATTGTTCAATTATTCTGACTATTGAAATTTAAAACAGTTCAGTAGTCTCATTCAATCAAGACACGGTTTATTGCACAACAATATCGATCTATGCTATACCTGGAAAAACCCATTTCTATTGTTGGAGACATTTTATATTTACTGTACAGCAGGTTTAACAGAGAACCGTAAAGGTAATTATATCTTTTATTTATATTGTTTAGTATAAAATTGAAAGAGAAAATGAATACACTAATACGAAAAAATTGAAAAAAAACCGCACTTAGATTATTATTATATTTGAGTAGGCTCTTTTTAAGAATGTTCCAGTCTCTGATGGATATGAATTTGTCAGACTGAAAAATCTATTTTGATACACTTTATAGGCCCATTCATATTTTATTTATAGTTCGAAGGTATGCTCCTACAGGTCACAAAATCAATAAATATCACATTCTTTTGACTTTTTTACTAATCTCTTGTGCGTTCGTTAAATAGACGCTCTAAACTATAATTTGTGATGACGTGGCAGGTGCAAATTGCTCCATGTAATCTTAGAGGCAGGCAATGCATAAATTAGAACGATTCTAAACGAGTCGTTTGTATTTATATTACTATCCCTGCATCTGTACATAAAATAACATTGAATAGCCCTGGTAGGGCAAGAAGTAATTGTAGACCTAGATGAAGAAGACACTGAACATCAGAGAGTGAAGAAAAAACAAGAAATATTAGATTGCCACCTGTCGATTAAAATATTAGGCCAGGCTAGGCTGGAAGTTTGTGAAGCTGTTTCTTGGAAAATGCGCCTATCTTTAATATATTTTTGAAATTGACACAGAATCGATTAATTTTATAAGTTTATGAACCTGTGCATTACGCAGGCTACATTTCTTTGTAGTTCAATTCAACACTAAATTTGATTCTGGGTCGACCAACAGTCTTGATAGTATGTCACATACATGGTCCTACGATTACATCTTTGTATACAAGAGCCATTTTATATGATATTATAAAAATACAAAAATAATAATATGAAGGACTACTGCAGGAATCATCTTAATCATTCATAATATGCAATACTGTCTTTGTTGCCTAATTTGAATGTAGCAATTTAATGTACTTGGAAGGAGTATGACTCTCTCCAAGATAGTTATACTTCCTTTCGTTTGTATAAAATAATATAGAATGATAAATCTGGTAGACGATTAGATATACATTTATCATACCAAGACCATATTTGTATGGATATAGCTAAAACAAAAATGGCACTAGCAAAAAAATAGCCCCACTAAACTACCCCCTCCGATATATAATGTCCACAACTGACTGATAGGAAAAGTAGACCTCATATTATTATTACCAACCACCAACAGTGTTATTATTTTGTATCTTTATTTATTACCCTGTGACTCAGTGGCAATTTTTCTTCTGCTATATTTTTATTTTTTTCATTATTTTTTTATTTTCTAAATTATATTTAATCCCTATTATTACTTATTTTATTTGTTTTTATGTCAATTAAATCTGGTCCTCCTTGTCAATTTTTAATGTAAATAATGATTTTAATTTGTTACGGTGAATTGATTTATGTTTATCATGGGAAATTTTTCATGTGCTATATTTTCTTCTGTATCTGTTCAAATACGGCACTAAACCTCAAACTAAACGTAAAAGTGCTGGCGTTGGGACACGCAGATACGTCAGTTTTGAAGTCAAAGGTTACATTATATATATCCATAAAATTTATATTTTAATGGCAACAAGACAATTTTAATTAGACATACATAACAAGATATTAGATGTGAAAAAAAAATTAAAAAGCCAATAAAAATTAATGAATAAAAGTTTGTACAATAAATACTTTCATACTTCATTGTTTATATTTTGCGTTATAGATTTTTCTTTTTATTGTCTTATTTTTATCGTTTTTATTATTTATTCTACATATTTCTATGTTGAAAATTTACAGTGGCAATTTCTATTTAAATATTTTTATATTCTCTGTGACAATTCTTGTTTCCATTATTTCTATTTTTTTCGATTTTCTTATTCTTCTTTTTTCACGTTATTGTTTTGGTGATCTTTCTAGGGTCATTTTTTATACCTATATTTCAATTTTTGTATTTTTATTGTATGTAGCGAGTCCTTGTAGACCTGTTCCTCACCTATTGGCTCGACTCCTTCACCTTTTTATTTATGCACATTTAGAAGGTTATTCAATTTTAAAAAAACCCTGTACAATATTAACTCATATATATAATTTATAATTCACAGAATTTTATTTCAAAATGGCTACGCGTGAGCTCAATCAGTTTCTGGAAGATGTTGATGAGAAGGTCCTAGAGTGTACCATTTGCTTTAGTAGACTTCAAAATCCTAAATCTCTCAACTGTCTTCATAGCTTCTGTTTCGAATGTCTTGAAAATTGGGTTAAGGTAAAGGGTATTCTGACTTGCCCAACATGCTCAAAATCATACCCCTTTCCAGAGGGTGGGCTTCAGAAACTTCCACCAAATACTTTTATAAATAACTTATTAGAAACTATTGAACAATTGCCAGAAAGAGATCAGAAAAAATGTGTTTGTAAAAAAGGGAAGTCTGAATACTACTGCCAGGAATGCAGGCAGTACTTGTGCTCTGCCTGTAGTGATCATCACAAAGACTTCAGACTTTTTGCAAATCACAAGCTACATTCAGTGGAGAATTTACGATCAATGAGTCCCACACAAAAAGCTTTGTTACATACGCCGCAGTGTTTACTTCACACTAAACCTTTGGAATTTTACTGTACAAGTTGTAAAATTCCAATTTGTGTTAACTGTACAATTATGAACCACAAGGAATGGGAAGGAAAACACAAACCAATCAGCATTTCAGAAGCATTTCAAACATTTAAAGAAACTTCTGCAACATTGGAGGAAGCTGCACAACAGTGTAAAAACAAATTGCAAGATTGCCTTAAAGTGGTTATAGAAAATGATACAAAATTAGGACAAAGTAAAGATACGTGTTTGAGAGATATTGACATGCATGTACAAGTGATGATAAGAAAAATGGAAGAGAATGGAGACAAAATTAAAATTGAAGTAGAGACAATATACAAACAAAAAAAGAAGGCAAATGATGTACAAATAGATGAATTGAAAGCCACAATATCTTATATTAATACAAAACTGAGTTTTCTTAATCAGTTATTAAAGAGTGATGAAGCAACAGCAATGCAATCAAGTGAAACAGTAATTACAGCACTGAAGGATAGAATCAAAGTATTGCCAAAAACTGAGAGTGATGATGGAGAAATGAAATTTCATGAGCATCAACATTCTTTATTCCAACAACGTGATATTGGGTATATATCACACATGAGGGCAGCAGACTATTTTACCTTGAAGTGGGAGGAATCTGTGTCACAAGATCAGAAATTTGTTGTCAAAGTGATCAAAACAGATGAGTGTGAAATACAAGCAAACCAACTTAAGGCAACATGGACACAGCCTGCAGGAGAAACCAACATCACCCAAGTTCAACAAGATGAGAATGGAGATTATTTTGTGACAGGTAAATGCTCAAGTCCAGGTGTTTGTAAACTAGATGTGAGCATTAATGGCAAACCAATCAAGCAGTCACCAATGACAGTCAAAATAGAAAAGGAAGGAATAGTAAATACCATAAATGTACCATTACCCACAATAATTGTAAAAGATATAGTTAAGTGTGAAGATGATTGCTTGCTGGTTTCATGTGGCGAAAATGAAATTCTGAAGTACAGGCAATCAGGAGAAAACATTGGTAAGGTCACATTACTGCAAGGTGTGAGAGTTAACAGGATGTTCAAAATGAAGAATGGCAACATAGCATTCAGTGATGTGGGTAATGAATGCATCATTGTATGCAATATGAATGGTCAGGTGGCCCAATCAATTGGTCATGGAATATTGAAGATTCCGTCTGGTATCCATGTGGATGACATATCAAATGTTGTGTTTGTTGGAGATTGGTATTCAGACTATGTCTTCATGTTTGACTTTAATAATGAGAACATGATAAAGCAGATAGGGCCAAAAAGCAAAAGAAAAATAAGTAGGGCCTTTGATGTTACTCTTACAAATCAAGGAAATCTCCTTATATTATATTATACAGGACTACAGTTATTCACTAAAGAAGGAAGGTTCTTGAAAGTCCTTGTTGAAACAGGTGATGAGAATGGTAAGGTGAGGTGTCCACGTGGAGTAGTAGTTGATGAGGATGACAACATCATTATATCAAGTGAACAGAAACTGCAGCTTTTCAGTAGTGATGGAAATTTCATTAAAAGAATTGATAAACCAGAAGATGGAATCACAGATCCACATGGAGTGTGCATCATTTCACATTATCCAAGGAGGGTTGCAGTAGCAAATGGTTTTGGCCAAAATATAAAAATATTCAATTATTAATATAGATAGTCCAGTGATGTGATGCAAACTTATAGGTACACAGTGTACTGCATATCTATAAATCATTTCATTGGTTGTATATTGGAAATAGTGAAAGGAATATTTGAAGACTTGCAACTTTTCACTAGGGGAAACCAAGCTACGATCTCTGGCAATTACCATATGTAAATACACAGAAATAATCCTTTAAGACTAAACTTGTTTGAAATATCAACATTTCGTTCCTCTTCCATTTTCATTTATTTATGTTTATTTTACTTTTAATTAATCCATAAATGTAAATGTCCTGATAACCTCTAAATTTGATTTACTGTAATAGTGTCCTAGTTGATTTGCCTTGTACTCTACTACAAGGAATACAAATACATTTTAACTCTTCTGCTTGCCTTGTATCTGGTATTCTCAAATTTGAAAAGATTAGCAACACACTTTAAGAATCTACATATATGAAACGTATTCAGTTGGTGGGTCCAGAAATTTGAAGCAAAGGTTGGCCAGAGAACAGAGGAAAAATTTATGATTATGACACTTATATGTCTGGAAATTGCACTCTCAGATTTAATTTTAAATATAATTTTCTTTTATTTTTTTTGGTCAGTTTTATATATGTATGTAATGAGCAAGGAATCCTCAATCAATAAGGCCTAGTTCTATATAGTGTAATTGCGTAATTATTTTCTGTTCTGCTATTTCTCGTTCTAAACTATTTTTGAAAAATTCTTTCTTTAATACTTGAACTTTCTACTGAGTGGGCAGAAGATGCAAAAGAATTAGCTACAGTTTTTTGGGTGAGTTTTTGAGTCATGTTCATGACCATTGATCAGTGGTCGAAGTGTCTGTCCTGTTTGTCCAAATGTAGAGAGCATTGGCAAATATTACATGATATAGCATATACATAGGCAATAGATGACATGCAGTTATAAGTGGCTGTTATGCTTAAAATGTTATTAAATAATAGGTCCTTGACAATGCTACAGGATTTGATACTATGTGGACAAGTTTGCAAGTCCTAGTATTGCATGGAAATGTACCATGGTTGCTGTTAGTGGGAAGTTTACTTTAAACTAGATTAAATTTAATAAATTTCAGAATAGAGTACTGTTTACAGGCAATGATAGATTTGTCTTTAAAAATATCATTGAGGGCTTCATCATGTAGGAGAGGTTGTAGATCATCTATGATGTGTTTGAGGGTTTGTTAAGTAATGGGTGATATGTTGTTATTAACGGTGTCCAGTTAGAGGATGTCTATTTGTTGTATTGAAGTGGGCCTTGGCGTGGTATATGCTTATGCTTTCTCTGTTTTGTCAACTACTTATGTACCATACTCAAGTTTCTTATTTGTGTTAGATAGTTCTGCGATAGTTCTGCTAAGTGATTATCTCTGTCTGTTGTGTCAGAGCATATGCGGTTGTAGCAGAGGGATTGACTATACAGAATTATTGTATTGGTAATATGCAAATGCGTTGACCCGAAGGTCGTAGTGCCTCAGTGGTTGGGCTACATTAACCCTGCGAGGGTCGTCACTACAATATTTACTTTTTTTTAAATAATTGTTAAATATTTTTTTCCTTACTTAACTTTTACTCTTTTTTGCATTTCTTTTTTTCCACTTTTCTTTAATTTTTTTTCATACTTACGACCCGTCTCTTTTCCTTTACTTTCCTGTAATTTCTTTTGCTAACTTTTCTTTCCCTACCCCATTTTCCTCCTAACATTTTTCATTTTTCTACCTCTTTTCAAGTTTTCCCTTTCCTCTACTTACTTATCTTATAAAGTAATCTTTTGAATTTATGTTTATAATTCATTTTCATTGTGTAGTTTACTATAATGCTCATGTTAGCCAGCTATGAGTTTTAAATTTTAAAAAAAATGAATGTAAAAACGAGTCATTCTTATGGTAAAAAATTTAAAAAAATAACAAGTCATGCTTATGGTTACCTTGGAAACCATATACTTTTAAAAATAATCAAAATAAACCTTATTAAAGTAGGTCATTATGTTGGACATAATGAGAGGTTTGATCACAATTAAAAATTAGATTAATGATCTTAATTAAAAATGGTGTTATGTGTCAAAGCTGAAATGTTACAGTGGTTTATGAATCAGAGTTGCTGATCATTGTTCTGTAATATTTGTTAATAGGTGGCCTAGGACAGGAAAGGGGTTTTTTAATAACTTTCATATTAAAATGGAAATGAAATAAGGTTGAAATACCAGTTCAAAGCCACCAACAATTCTAATTGTTAATTTTAAATTTAATTGTATTAAAATACTTTAGGTATCCAGATTTTCAAGTACTTCTTTAATTGTAAAAATAGTGAATTCAGTATTTCTACCTTTGTTTAAGAAATTGAAATTGTTAGATGTTTTTAAGTTACAAAAATTATGTATCTACTATGTTTGATCTCTAATATGATAAATTCTCTTAACATTTAAATGAATATTTTACTCTTTTCACACATGTCCCCCTAACACAAACGCAAAAATTAATATCAGTCGAAGGTGATCACTACATCATCAGCAAATAATTTGTTTTGGATAATAAAGAAGAGAGTTCTTTATACAGAAGAAACACAAGGCTGTGTTGAATGAAGTGCTTTTGAAAAAGATGACTAATGAAATAAATATTATTTAAATTTTCTATATATTTTCATTTCTTTTCATCCAATCACAAGTTAAATCTCTAATTGTGGCAAAGACAAGCCATACCAGTCACTCATTGCAAAAATCGATTTTGAGTTATTAATACAGTGTTAGAGAGTAAAATAATAGCTATAAAATGGTAAAAAAAATCATTCAAATCGGACATTTCCTTATGAACAAGCGTTTTAACCACACAGCTGTTTAAAGAACAATATATGAGAAATTAACCGTCAAAGTTTATGATTTCAGGCATTTCTCATGCAGAAACTATCTTTAAATCCTTAAAAAGTATTGTTTAATAACATTGAAAATGGGGAAAATAACAGCATAGAATGATGTGTAGATATATAAAGGTTAGTTTAGTGCAATAAAATAGATTTTTAAAAATTTGACATTCCAGCATGTTTTGGCCATTTTCTCTGAAACACGATTTGCGACGAGTGACTGGTTTGGCTTGTCTTTGCCACAATTATATGTAAGAAAAACATGGTGTTCAAAAAACTAAGTGCCATGAGAAGTGTGGAATAGAGGATTTTTACAGGGTATGTACAGGAACTGGTTGTATTTGGAGTGAATTATTATTTAGTAAGGGCATGCATGTACTGAAAATACACTATTGTTACAATAAATGGAAAGAAGTAAGATATATTTATATTATTGTTATTTCATCTTCACCCAGCAGTGTACACCAATTACATGGTGAATGTACATTTAAACATATATCAATAATTAAAAATTAAAAATTACAATACAAATATCAGTAACAATATACAGTAAAGTATACTAAATAAATAATTTGTTCAACAATATACTTACATGATGAAATTTTGTACTTCAAATGGCCAGGCTTCCTACCACATGGATCTCTCTGATATACTGAATGCCTTGCAGACTTCTCTAGCTGTTTTCTTCATGAAAATATCTGGCTATCATTCTGAAATTTGAATTGATTAAATCTAAATAAAAATTTTAATTAGGACATGTCTATTAATTTATCCAATTATTTTTACTTTAATACAATAAAAGAAAAAGTAATAAAATTGTGTAAACTCAAGTGAAACTCTTGCCACAGTTTTTCTTCCATGTCAGAAAGATGGTTACGCTCCATTCTTCTCCCGTTTTTTAAATACTCACAAATCTGTATCTCATTACTGTTCCCAAGTTTTTTGGCAAACACCTTTTTTGTGTCTTATAAACAATTTTTTCCCTCCGGAGCTTAGCATTAAAAGTAATAACTGAAGATATAAATAGGCCCAAGGGTTGTATGCATTTTTTTTTCAGAAAATAAAAAAAATTTTTAAATGGTCAGCATTTTATTGTTTATTTCTGACAGCAACTCGATTCACTTTTTGTCTGTTAATATTAGAGGATTTATGAAAAAAATAATAAAAAAGAAATGTTTGCAAATAAATAGTCTATTGATTAAAAATTAGATGTTTAATTTTGCCAGAGACATCTGACCCAGGAAAGGTAAAATCAATATAATTTTATGTGTAAAGGCGATGTCTTACCATAGTATCAATATGCGCACACAGTAGTGGTGTTACAGCCTATACTTCATAGTGACGTGTACTAGATGCATCATCTTGTCTGAAATGAGATCATAAATTTAATGAAACTGTTTATATCTTACATTCACTCATGTTTACATATGAAAATCATTGCAATACATGTTTAATACTCGTTCTTTTTTATCTTTCCTATTTTATTGATGTTGTTACAGTTATTAACAGAAGTTTACGGTTGAAGGTGAAACTATGCCCTTTAACCGCTCCGCAAATTAAAAAAATAATAATAATAAATAATTTAATTTTTCCAAATTAAAAAAAAAATAAATAAATAAAAATTTTAAAATTTAATTTTAAATTTTGCAAATTTTAGTTGTTCTACAAATATTGTTAGTACCTTCAGCGCGGGTTTGGCCTTTTCTCTGCTGCAGTGTGATAAACACCATAAATGTAGCCAAGGCCTATTTTGGGATACTATGTCTCTGAGGAACAAATTGTATCATAGAATGTGTCTATTGCATCATCCTCCATGCTGGTGAGCTGTGAGGGGATAGCCCTCTCTAAACAACTGTTGTCCTGACATTTCTTAAGAAATCTTCACCTGTGATATCCAAGTCTTACAGATAATTCTTGACTCTATCCTGGATTTTAGTATTGTAAAGTAACAGAATTACTTTACAGCAATTTAACATTTCATATTTTAATACAAATCTACATTTTATAGTTTTGAGAAAATAAACAAATCTGACAATCTCTCCGGTGTTATTACAGAAAATCTGCTACTGCATACCCAGAAGTCCCAAGTCATCCACAATTCACAGGAGTTCCCTGGAAATTGGGACAGCCTCCTGCAAAGCAAGCAAGAGCTCCCAGAAAATAACCAATCTCCTGCATTAATTTAATAATAATAGGTTGATTTATAAGGTGACTCTAAACACCAAAATTCATAACATTTTTGCATTTTTTAGTACCCTATTTTCAATTGTCCCATGGAATCCAGTGCCAATGGGTGTCACCATGGGCACTGGATTCCATGAGACCCGTCCTCGGGTATTCTTCACACATGCTGAAAAAGACCCGAGGACGGGTTGAAATATTCATGTTTTGAATAAAATTTGTGTTCTAAGTCTACCAAGTCGTTGACATCTCATCGTCTTTTTCATTGAGTTGTGTATTGAAAGTTGGCAAGTTTTTGCTGGCCTATTTTTATCCTCATTTTGGGCCTTGCGGGGACTTAGCAGGGGATGTAATTTCCAAAATGGTTACATGCATGTGAGAGTCCCGGCCACCTCCTAGCAATGCGGAGCATCGTTTTAATGTACATCCCCGGCTAAGTCCCCGCCACACCGCCGTAGTCCTGGGAAAATGCCTCGCTAATAAATGATTGGAGGATAAAACCTACTTGAAGGTTTAGCCTACAGTAGGTCTGAATCGGAGAAGCAACGTGAGAGCTAGGCCAAGGAGATGAGGTTCCTTGATGGAAGCACTACGCGTGCGTATCACTTAGCAGTTTCCATGGAAGTTTGGACTACAATTGACAAGTGCATAATCTGTCTCTTATACACATCTAGATGTGTATAAGAGATAGATTTTTCAGTGGGATTGAGCACTGTTTCACACACACACACACATACATACATACATATATATATATATATATATATATATAAGAACACATTATATAAGAACACTGAGAAATTGCTTAACAATTAAAAACAAATTGAGGATGAGGAAAAATGTCAATTAAGGTTTTCTTATTTAAAAAATTAAGAAACTAACAGAAGATTTGTTGGTTTTTTCTATTTTAAAAAACAGAAAAACCTTAACAAACATTTTGTACCTTATTTGCAATAGGTGTTACTGTGTAATATCAAAAAGTATAGCACAAGAGAGATAGCCAGTGCAGGATGCACGTTGTTGTTTGTGTGTGCACAGCAAAGATCTTATAATAATAAGATAGCGCTCTCCACAAATGAGGCATGTTGTGGCGAAATGGTTAAGTTGTCGCACAGTCCAGTATTGAGTAAATGAGCTATAAAATATGGGAGCTCAAAAAATTACCTAAAAATCCAAATTTGTTTTTCACAATCAACAGTTTAATGTCTTAATAATCATGTCCCAAAGTATTAGTTCTGGAAGTGGTTTAACAAATTGTTTATTTAACGTTATTTTTCATAGTTCATTCTATTAAGCAATGTATGCACAAATAACTTTGAAAGGTAATTACTCAAAATCGTGATCTTGACTCCAAGCATAACTCTACTTTCACTTTCCAATATTAAACTTAGGCTTGAAATTTCCAATTTGAATGAATGACCCCTCATTTTAAAGATCACATATTCAGGTATCTGAAAATACCAATAACTTGAATTTCAATTTTTGCTACAACTTGGCCATTTTGCCACAACATGCCTCAAATTAGAAACGTTCATTCAAGCAGAAAGCAATTGAAAGTAATTGTAATTGAGAGAGGGCGTCCTAGGGAATTTGGCAGGTGTATACTTTGTACACCGACATCGTTGATAAGTCATTTTCTGGAGAATTTGACAAAATTCGGAAGACCATAGTGATTGCATGAAACTTCAGGAGACTCCTAATCAAATCGGGCAAGTTGGAAAATACAGTACGATATACAGTGGACATTGAATTTGGTTGGAATTTATAGAAACCTGCTACACAGGAAAAGCATATTTGGAACACCAAATTTCATTTGTGGAATTTTGCATTTGCACATAGCTCTTAAATGCTGTGGGATTTCAAACAAATCTTATATTGGCATTCGTGGTGCTCGCGCATACTATTGTACATAAACTATGTGCAATGTTCATGTATCAAAATTTATGCTGAAGTTCCCTGTCTGTACTTGTTACTATGTACACAGAACACTCTTTATCTAAGTATATATTTCATGTGCACTTACTGGCAATTAAGTATCTGTAGGCACCTAGGCTAGGCCCAGGCCACACTGACTGAGTTTCTCTCCTGGCAGCTGGTCCTGTCGTCTGGGTGGTGAGAAAAAACCTATGAACTTTGGTTTGTAGGCCTTGTGGCACGGGCCTTCACTAGGCCTAGCTGCCTACTGCTGCCGGCTGCTACTACACCAGTAAGGCTAGGCCTATCCCTGGGCCCTATAATAATCATAATAGGCTAGTTTCTATCTTACCTGAATACAAACATCCATAAATTGTCTACCTAAAGATTTAACGAATTTCCAATATAATAAAATAAACCAGGGAAGTCTAACAGAATCAAAAGACAATACCTAGCCTCTATAGGCTATACATGTGCAAATGTTTACACAAGTGCGCCACCTATAGTTTATCGGGATTGTTTTTGTAATTCAAAAAAGAGCGGTAGGGTATCCTGATTACTTACTGTATTTCAAACGCAAATATTGAGAAAATTAGTGAATGTGAGTACTAATTCAATATTTAGTATCGTTTTTAGGTGAATACGCCAAGTGTTAGGACAAATAGGGTAGGCGTAGCTTTTTTCTTGGAGCCTAGGCCGGCCCAGCTACTCAAATAATGACTCAGCCTCCCTCAGCAGCAGGCGTCCTACCAGTGACCACTACAAAAGGCTCGCTTAGCTAGGCCTAGCTAGCCTGTGCCTATGGTTAAGGCCTAACCAGGCTGATCTCCAGGCCAGGCATTTTCTGCTGGTCTATGTAACCTACTACAGACTTAAGCCTAGACTTGCCTTTGCCTAGAATTAATCAATAGACCTTAGCCTTAGCCTCCTACTAGCCTAGTACTATAAACAGTAGGCTATTATGAATGAGTCCAGGCATATGTTGTGTGTGAACCTTATCTTAAATTATGTATACTTTTACTAGGCCTAGGCCCTAATAATAGGCCTACTACTACTACCGTCCTTACAGACATGTTTTTCAAAATATTTTTTCAGAAATATGATGCAACCAGCTTACAACTTTCCTTGTCTCAGTTCTGAAGATTTGTTGATCTTCCTTCAAGGGCTGTTTCTAGATGAATTTGCCATCTCAGAAAATGATTTGAAAAATCCTCAGGTACAATTTTATATTTTTGTATTGCATTCACCAAATTTATTTGCTCCTCGATTATTATTGTTGATGCTGTTTGTAGTGCAGGCTTCAGATTTCCATAGTAATTTAAAAATGTCCATCCATAGCACCTACATTATTTACCATCAATCAAGCCTTGAATGCAAGGCTGCTCAATTTCAAGTACATCTTGAATTTCAAACAAACTCATCAGATTTATTGGAAAACAAAATGAACCCGATCATTTCATTTATTATCCTTTGTTAACACTTGTATACTAATATAAAGGCCTACTGCACTGAAGAAAAACTATATTGTTGTGATATCCAAACTAAAACAAACATGTACGTTCATTCTTTAAAATATTTTTTTTGATGCACAAGTAACAAGTGATTAGAGTATATGATAATTCCCTTCCCTAATAATAAATGCCTCTTGAATAAACACCCTTTTAGAGTGTATTCAAATGGATATGCTTAATACTTGTTACAGCCTCTGCGTGTTCAAGCACTCTACTCCCACTTGCTGGAAGCTACACTAAACATTACCCCAGACCAGTTGAAGCAGCCCCAGCTTGAAGCAACCAACTACCTTAGCTACAATGAACTACATGAAGACTCTGTTCCACTCATCATGTTCACACTTGTCATGTAAGTACTGTATATGGCATATAATTATGTGACTGGCTCTGGAAAAACACTCCGTTTGTCACATTTTCTGATTTCCCACAAGCACCCAAAAAGTTCGAGAATTAGAATTTCGAAAATTTTAATGTTTTTGCATTTTAATAAAAGAAGATATATTGAAGAACATTACTGTTAAATATTCAATCACTAAATCTGACTAAAAAGTATATTAACATTTATTTTTAAAATACAAATCTTAATAATTGAATTTGGAATCTTAGGCAGCTGATTTCTCAAAACCTGCACAGCTGATATCCAGTGAAATAAATATTCATAACTTTGCTAATAGATAACCAATTTACATCAAATAAACACTGTTTTAAAGAAGACTACTTGCAAAATCTGAAAAGACCAAACAGAGGGTTTTGCCAGAGCCGGTCGCATATACATGCATATGTAACAAAAGTAACCACACACTAGTTTGGTAATGTCCATAATACTAGTGGTCATTTTCTTGCTGATGCGAATAGAAAAGTCAGTGCAAATAATACCACTTTAATTTGCATGGTTTTTATTCATATGTGTCATGGAGAATTCTTCGAAAAGGGTTTTGCATCAGAAAACTGAATAGTAATGATGTTTTGAACAACCTGGTGTATTGTACTACTGTACTACACTCGGTATATCCGCAATTACTTGTGGGAAAAGCCTTATTCGGATTCCCACCCGAATCACTTGCAAATTTTTTTCGCTAGTATTTGGGGATGTACTGAGTATTCGGTACAGTATCACATCAGGTGGGGCAAAACATCACTCCTAGAAAAAAAACCTTGTGATTTTGGTGGGAATCGAACCCAGACATCCAGATAAGTAGACTGGTGTCATACCACTAGACAACTTTAAAACTCTACAGCCATTCTGAGTGATTTTACACTTTTCTGATCCTCAGTCTGGCTTCTTTCGCTTTCACTCACCTTACTTTCAACTACATTGTGGAGTATATAATTATATTAATGATGGCCTTATTAATTTATCGGTTTGCAGGCAAAGGTTTATGGCATCTTGCGGCGTGAATGATTTTAAACTGAAGGATTTAACAGCACCAAGTAAGTACTCCACACTATCATCAAGATCTTGCAATTTGAGCATCTTAGAACACTAGACCTTTCCGGAGTGCCAATCAAACTTAACAACTGACCAATCAGAACAGAGCCAGGAATATGGGTGTGTCTAACAAGCACACGTGTTGTACCACACAAACATATCTTTTAACATTGTCATTTGTTGGACCTTAGCAACAGTAACCAAGGGCGTTTAGTTGAAAGGATCCATTGTATATTGATAACAAATGCTTATATAAATTGCATGGTTGATTGATTGATTGATCAGCAGTTGTTTTTATTGCAAATAATAATTATTATACAGAAAATTAAAAGTAGGTGAATCTATAGTTATAGCTATATGTTGTACCGAAAAAAATTAAGATAAAATACTGTTAAACAAAGCCTAAAGATTACTATTTCAGTACAACATATATATAATCTTAATATAAACAGTGCTGTTCCCCTTAATTCATACTAAACTGTTTAATATGACTTATGATTTCAGAGCCGAAGCGGTTTCAGCGAAACCTGAGTGCCATTGTCAATTACTACCGATTTAAAGAAGAGAGGGTGCCAACATTTGAACGCATCAAACAAGAAACTGTAAGTGTAGCTGCTTTTCTTTTTTTAAAAACACAATTTAAGTATGTGTCTTGCAGGTATCTTTGGTACAAATATTAAAATCCTTACTCACGCCATTACTCAGATACTTCTACCGAGGACGGCAGATGACGGCAGACTGACGTTGCATATGGCAAGCGCGCACACACACACACACACACACACAGTGTGGACAAATTCTTAGGCCAAAAGCCGGCTGATACTGCACCAGTCTTGACCTGCACGAGTCCTGAAGCACTGTGCATAATATAATTATATACAAAGTCAACATTGTTATAGAGAAGTTTCTGACGGATACCAGAGTAACTAATGCTCAAGTACATATCTTGTATTGACAAAGTCTCTTTCTGTATGTTTACAGGATGCAACGAACGAGCAGTATCAGTGCTCCCTTCGAGAAATTGATGAAATGAAAGCTAAAATTAACAAGATCAAAGCAAAACGAGCAGAAGATGAGCCCCAGGTGCAACAGGTACAAGACAATTATTAATTAAAAATTGATAAAAATAGATGAGTCGTCCTAGTGTGATATAGTAAATAAAGTACTATTTGTCCAAGTGTTTTATTTACTATGATATCATAGTAAATAAAACACTTGGACATTTAGTACTTTTGTTTTAATGACAGTACACTTAGCTTTCATGTACACAGTGCACTTCTTCAGGTGAATGTGGAGCTACAAAAATAAACTGGGTTGATAGACCTGAGCAAGCTAATTAATTATTTAACAATTATTAATTTTCATTTGCATCTTTTTAGCATATTCAGTAAATTCACTTATCACCCATGAGTCACAATAGACCTTGATAAGTTTTGATCAAAAAGTCTGTCGGTGTTGATGATGTTAATTGGACCAACAATTTTCAAAAGGGGGTAACTTTTGTTTATGTCCTGTAGTACAAACACAAAGAGAGTAGCAATAGAGTCAAACCAAGAACCTTATGATCTCTGAAAACTGATGATTGTCTTGCAGTCTCATCAGATGTCAATTATTCTCGTTAATTTTTTTTTTTCAGCTTTGTAGCCAGGTGGAGGAACTTGGAGCTTGCATGTCAGCCTACCAAAAGGAGCAGGCCATTCAACAGAAAGAGATACAGCAGCTGAAGTCAGAAATTGCAGAGAAAGTTGCCAAAACGGTAATGCCTAGTATTCTACTTTGAGGGAATAATAATTATTATTATTGTTAGTCTTATTGCCTTTGCCATGAAAGCTATGTATTCACTGCTGTTTTTCTGTCTTTCTGTCTGTTAGCAAGATTATGCAAAACGTAATTAAT
The DNA here is from genome assembly GCF_011630105.1 of Anneissia japonica. Taxonomy (NCBI): domain Eukaryota; kingdom Metazoa; phylum Echinodermata; class Crinoidea; order Comatulida; family Comatulidae; genus Anneissia; species Anneissia japonica. Next base: position 232,969 of record NW_022741522.1, read on the forward strand.
GGATCATCATAACATTTAGTGAAATACTACATATTAATCAAAGAAAAACACTATTTCATTTTTGGAAGAAAAAGAAGAGAAAAAAAAATAATGGAATCGCCCAACATATTCAGGCTGCACTTAAGAAAACAATGTTGCTAAATAGGATGGGGCAATGCCATTATCTCTTTGAGGGCATCTGCAGCACTAAAGAAAATATTGTGCCTGAATACAACTGGCAATTCTATTATTTCATTAAGGGTATGCTGCAGTTTCTCCCATTATACACGGCCTGAGTATACAGTAGTTGGTACTGTATTCGGGCACTTAGAGGAGGTGTGCACGCTACAGAGTGACTGCTCTAGTTATTGTGTCGTCGTTGTTGTCATCTTATTATTATTTATTATTATTAATATTACCAGCAATGGTTATTGATAGGCCTACTTTTCTATCAAACAATTTTCTGAAAATTTTTCTAACAAAACATTTTCTGAAAAAACCCAAAATTTAGCTTGTAATTTTAATACATTATATATTCCTTATAGTGAAACAATTTAAACTTGAAATCTTAATTTGATCTCCATATAGGACCAGTATAAAGTGACAACACTGAGTGCTAGAGAAGATGGTGATAAACTGAGAATACAAATTGTCCAGTCACCCGAGAAGATGAAGACCAAGATCGACAGCATGCACAGCGCCATCAACAGCAGCAGAATGACCAAAGAAGACAAGGCGCTGTGTCTCCAAGAAAAGAGAACACAGCGAGAGAAAATGGCTGCCATACACGAATGCTGCGAGCAAGTTTCAAGACTCATCTCGGCAATTAACTGCGAACTTGATAAGCAAAGGTGGACAACCGTAACCTAAATTATCATACGCTAATTTTTTAAAGTATTTATTTATTGCCTGTTTGTTTATTGTTTACAGTATTTATGTATTTATTTATTTAGGCACGTGGTCAAAATTTTGCCAATAATGCAAACTGAATCGAAAAAAAAAACCAGTTAAAATGCCTAAATATGGTCATGATGACATCACATCATGACCATATATAGGCACATCATAACTATATATGGGCATACAACAGTTTTTTGTCAAATAATGGGTAGTCAGTTATATTTATTGTTAGAGTATACTACATGACGTATTGGTTATGTTACACTAACAACCATCCACCACACAAATCAATTAATTTACATACTTTCCATTTCAAAATTAAAAGTACCAAATAAAATTCACGGTCCCTTTCTTCAAGTAGCATAATGTTTAAATGAATTAAGGTTGACTTTATTTATTTCTTGAAATGTTGGTCAGCGAGTCATGTTCAAAATGGAAATTTTTTAGCGATATACCGTAAAAACTCTTTTCCTTTCAAGGTGGGCCTCTTTTCAAGATTGTGATAAATGTTTTAAAATGTTTTACGTTTCAGGGAAGCATCTGGTGAAGTAGAGAAGGTCCGTGACAACCTTTCTGTCCAGAGGGACGTGTTGAGAGACCTGACTGCGAAAGAGAACCAGTTTAAGCGACAGGTGGTGTCAAAACAAGAGAGAAAAACCAAGTTTACTTTACAGCACCAAAGCAAAATGACTGCAACTTCTGAAGCTCTTCAAATGTCCAAGAAGTATGTTATTTCACTCTTTTTTTTTATATTACAGAGATATTATCTGCCATTTTACAAGCAGGGGTCGCAAATATGGTCATGACATCAGATCATGAACATATGTAGGCACATCATGACCATATATGGGCACATCATGACCATATATAGGCACATCATGACCATATTTGAGCACATCATGACCATATATAGGCACATCATGACCATATTTGGGTACATCATGACCATATATGGGCACATCATGACCATATATGGGGATACAACAGTTTTTTGTCAGAAAATTTGATAGTCTGAACAGAGTAATTATTAAATTATATTATTTCAGGGAATGTGAAATGTGTGAAGAAAAACAGCAGAAGTTACAACAGTATTTGAATAAAGTAAAAGAAGAAATGGAGAATGTACAGCAAGAGGTAGGTCCTGTGAGATAAGGGTTGTGAAATTGCATAGTGATGTAACATGCTCAGATTTGGTCAGATTAAGTTGTTAATGAGATAACTTAATCAGTGGTGGTGTCAGCAGGGGGAAGGGAAAGGTAACACCCCCCTGGGACAGGCCCAGACCCCCGCTGCCCAACGCCACATTAACAATATTTATTAGCCTAACCCAAATGTTTATTTGAAGCACCATAAAAGTTTTCCACTTAAAACCCTACAAGGAATTTTTATTCTGGGACCCTGATCAAGGCTCTATTCAGCCCCTTGGTTCGGTCCCTGCTAAGATTTAAATCTTGACCTACCCTAAAAGTTTGGACAGACTTTCGATGTTTGTTGTGAGCGGATTGGGAGAGCAGCCTAACATATCTTTAGGGCCTCCCGAACTGACGGTGTACATAAAGGTACAGTACTATAAGACTGACTCCTCCAGCATTGGTTGAGATTTAGTATTCTTAAAAGCAAATATTATATGAATATATACTGACAATATAGAAAGTTTGGAAACCAGTGCTATACAATAAATATGTATTATTAGTAATATTTCGGGTTTCTTTTTTTTTTAGAGGAACGATAAAGTGAATAAACATGAGGATGACATGAAAAGTTTGCAAGACACTTACGCATCTTTACTGGAAGCAGTGAGTATAAATCCGATCTTATTTTTATTTAATCCTAGCCTTTGGAAGTGGGAAAAGAATAATACACATTAGCTATGTTCACACATTTTTTTTAGGTCTCTGCTAAACTAAGATGATTAAAAAGGTTAATGTAACCTCTTTCAGTAAAAACTATGCGTAAAAAAACAACAAAATGTTTCATAATTAGGTGGTGCTCTGTGCCGGGTTCCTGGGCCCCCTAAATTTTTCAAAATTAAAAAAACAAAAAATTGAGAAAGAAAGAAAATTATATTCAGATTTAAGTCTCAGAGTGCCATTTCCGGCCATCTAGAGGGCCCAAAAAATGCCCCTCCTCCACATGCCTCTAACTCACTGAAAGAAATGGGGGCAGAAAAAAAAAACTTATAAGAAGTTTTTTTTTCTTTTTCCTTTACGAATAAAAAAAAATGTGAGTGAATTTATCTTTATTTTTTGCCAGATGCCCAACAAATTTGTATAAAGTTGTTGTTTGATGTACGATATTGCCATTCTAGGCCCCTGTGGGTTATCTTTATTCAATCTGATGAGTATCCTAAACAAAAAAAAAACTTTTTCCAGACACCCCTATTTATCATTTTGAAAAAAAGAAGGGCGAAAAAACCGATTTATTTTTTTTTTGCCTAGACATACATTTTTTTTACCTCAGCCCCAACCATGGTAGGGTATAGACCCTTGTCTGTGGAAGTCTTTTCCTAGGCCCCACTGTTTCGAATTCCTCAATCTGCTACTGGTGCTGTGAGCAATTCTCTAAGATGGAAATGTATGCTTGTAAGATAACAATGTTAATTAATTAAACATTTGTATAATTATTAAAATGAAATGGTTTGTATTTATACAAACCTGTAGTTCTATAATACTGTATACTTGATAGATTTTTTTTTTTTTTCATACAGGTTGATGGTTACCATAGAGACATTGCTACCACCTGGAACAAAGTTGCTCCGTGGCAGGTGTCTCAGGATGAAAAGTGAAATCAACAAGCAACGAAGATTTAGCTGTTAGCTGCCATATTATAAATTATTATTAAAGTTCATTGACTTATGAAGCAATTATTCCGGAGTGGAATACTGTACTGCACTATACAGCTTCCAAAAATTGCCTTTTATGCCTTTAGTGTATGAAATACGACTATATTAATTGCTTATTACTTGATTAATCTTATTATCTGTAATCATGTATACTGCCACCAACAATGATCAATTTAATTTTGCTTTGTTCAAAACTTTATACAAGATAACTACAGTATATCTGTGTCAAAATTAGATCTTTTCTTGTCACAGCCAGTGTGTAAACAATATTTGTGGTAGAAATAGTGCCTAATTTCTAATAAACGTCTTTGTATATATGTTTTATTTGTCGACTCCTTTGTACTCTATTGTACTATTTAATGAATCTAATCAATTATGGTTTGAAGATGTATTAAGAATCATCAATAGTACAGTACAGTAAATAGAGTACCACAGTCGTGTCGTCACGACGCCAGGTGGCGCTTTCTGTTGTCAACAGACGTTGGTTACCGGTCATTACGCCTGAATCGAATAGGCATTTTAAAATGTAATATTTTACCATCAAAATGTACTAAGAACACAGAAGCTCGCATTATATTAGTTATCGAACACGCATTTAATCATCAATTATTTACACCTAGAGTACATAGGACCTACTGAAGGACTATACCAGTCCGAAAAGTCATGTACTACACTATGTTCTCTAACAACGGAGTTAACAGTTAATTTTTCAATCTCCAGCAAATTTAAATAGCATCCAAAATCATCCTTTTTGGAATGTAAGGAAATACAGTAGATAGTACTTTATATTTGTTGGATCGATTGTAACTCCTGAATGTAGCAACCCCAAAACGAATGGCACTTCAGAATACAGTACAGTGTACCAAAACTTCTCTCGAATTTTATATCCTATCGTGTTGTTTGTGTTTTAAGTTAACTTTATATATTTATCTTTTATTTTTTAGCGTACAGGTTTGGAATATTTTAAAATCCTTAAGGGGTCATCCATTATTTTCATCATTTTCACGCGCCTACAAAACGTACGCTGTGGGGAGGGGGTTGAAAGTGTGTGTACGCTTTTCAAAAAGTACAAAAATAACGATTTGGAAATGTTAGCCTACGTTTTTGTACCTAGCAATTCACGAGTAAATGTTAAGTTTATCAATTGTTTATACACAGCGTCATCTTGCATCCCTGATTAACGATGTGTTGGTTAAAGCATATCGTGTACTTATAAACAATTTCGAAATACAAGGGAAATGCACTCTAGCCAGGGGCGGATCCAGGATATGAAAGAGAATAGTTTAAAATGTCCACAAAAAAAAAGCCCCAACATTAAAAGGGGCCCTGGGAACTTCCCCGGGAAAATTTGGATTCCTAGATGGCCGGAAATGAGCTTTCCCGACTTCTGAGGAGTTTTTAATGACCTTTAAGTTCTTCAAAATTCAAGGTTTT
>NW_022741522.1:238358-249061 GCF_011630105.1 Anneissia japonica
ATAAAGGACATAATAATACATCGGGTTCGAGTCCCACCAGAGGCATTTTATTACACAAATTTCTTTATTCATTTATTTACAGGACTACATTCGTTGAGAGCTATGCTACACGATGCATTATTATGTCCTTTATTCGAATCTTTGATGATTTATATATAATTTAACAGTGTTAACGGCTATCTTGATTTATATATATATATATACATATATATATATATACATATATATATACATATATATATATATACATATATACATATATATATATACATATATACATATATACATAAAGTATATATATATACAAAAGTATATATATATATATGTATATATATATATACATACATACATATATATTTATATACAAATAAAACATGTAACACTGGGTTAAAGACTCAACATTTTATTGCACTACAGGCTGTTTCATGAGGGGTGCCTCAATCATCAGGTGCTAGGCTCTGAGTTAAGGAATAATGAAGTACATAGATTGTTTATCAAATGTAAAAAGCAATAAAAACTTTCAATTTAAAATCCGTTTGTTAAATATATTACAAATTTAAGTTACTGCAAATAAAAGATTCGATCTTAATATACAAAAAACAAAACAAAAACAACCTAAGAACAAGTATAAAAAAGGCAATACAAATAATGAAACAGCAGGAATAACAAAATGATAGCCTCAGTGTGGTACTTATTTCCAATGGGGTCCTCAACAGGGAAACTAACAACTGAAAGGAATAAGAGGACAAAACAAGCCAGCAGGTTATAATCAAAGAACAAAAGAAAAATCAATTTACAAAAAAAAAAAGATTAAACTGCTTGATACGGGACTGATATGTTTGTTTGTCTTGACATGGTGTAGACACGGAAGCTTACTTAAAGTCCATATTAATAGTAAGAAAATGATATTGAATCTGATGGACAATTGGGCATACAAACAAAATTGATTGGTGATACAATTGGTCCAGCCATAACGACCAGCCGGACTGCTCCGTACGGACTTGATATTGTGGCAAAGAACGTGTTAAATCCATTTTTAGCTAAATACACTATTTTGAACGCCAATGCACTGCATACATTGCCGTATATATCCAAAAGTACCAAAATGTTTGTTAAATCTACGGCAGTCGTGTATTTATACACTACTTAAGGCTTAGCATTCTGTAGCATAATTTCATTTATCACAACACGCTGGTCTTTAATCGAAGGGAACAGGTAAAGTTAAAAGGTAGTCATTCAATCGGGACTGAACAAATTTGGTCTTCAATTTTCTCGTACAGGTGTCTACTGTAGGCTAATTCTCGATTTTGTTTTGGGTAGAGTAGGCCTGGGTGTGGGACATACAAAGGGAGGGGGTGAAGGGATGTTTGGAAAATTTAGGAACTCTACACTAAGGTCTGACCACGTAAATTGTAACGATTTTCATTTTTTTTTTATATTCTGCCAGTGCTTAAACATCATTCGCATACACATTTGTCGGGTTCATTTTATAAATGGCATTAAAATTCATCATTAGCACATAATGTCTAACTAATGTGGAAGAACTGAAAAAATGCTCATGACAGAAAAAAAACTATATTCCATATCACAACCTTCAATACAATGCCGTAAGCAAAATATGACCACTGCGCATGTCGAATTTCAGTAGTATTGTCTATCCAATCATTGCACAATAATATTCACTTGCTTTTTCGTATTGGATATAAGCATTGATCTACATACAATAAAGCTAGCCTATTTGGAATTATAGACTCATTATTTATTGAATCTGTTACGATTAATGTTATAATACCAGCGAATAAAAGTATATTTACAAGCAAAACGACAGTGGTTGACAGTTTTCACCAAATTGACTTTTTCTACCGATTTTATACCTCCAAGAATTTTCATGGAGGCAACAATTGATTTGGTAATACAACAAAACGTTTCTGTAGAATTATTTATTTTTATGATTTGTACATTTTTACCTGTCATGCTGGTGACGATAATTGGAAACTTGATTGTTATACTCAGTGTGTACCGGAATCGTTCTTTAGTAAAAACTCCGAGTTGTATCTTCATAACATCCTTAGCACTCTTTGATTTCTTAACTGGCTTGATTGGCGTTCCTCTCCTTATGGTTGGTTATATTCTTCGTAGACAGTTCATTTATATAGAAAGCTGTGGCATTTGGTATTTTGTGCCCGTTAACATATTTGTCGCAATCTCAATGCTGCATCTAACTGTGATCACTATTGATCGATTCCTTTCAATTAAATACCCTATTAAACATATTGTGTGGATGCCGGTTGAAAGAGCAATTCGAATTTGTATTTATGTCAGTTTGCTTGGCTTTTTTCTCGGAGGAAGTCCATTTGCAGTAAGTGCTCTCGCAAGCCTGTTTGTACCACCACCTAACGTGACATATGAATACGAATGCGGGAGTTCGGTGTTTTATGATATGTATGGCCACTGTGTGCACCATTACCTCACCCTGATTGCTGGCTTGACAATTCCTACTACGTTTATTCTGTACGCATCTATTTTCTCATTTGCGTCGAAAAAAGTAAAAGAAAGTGCCACACGTCGAGGAAAGAAAATTAACAGACGAGAAATGAAAGCCACTAAGACAACAGCCATAGTACTTCTGGTTTACACTCTGTGTGTTGCACCAACTGTTCTAAATGGCACTGTCCGAAAAGCTGTTGAAAATGGTTCCACCTGGCTTGTGTGGTACTTGTGGTTATCAGAATTTCTGGTAGTCGCTAACTCGATGGTGAATCCGTTAATATATGCTGGAAGAAATAAAATAATGAGAAAAGAATTCAAAGAAACGTTTTCTTTATTATTTGTAAGATTTATCCGGAGCAGAAATGAAAGCGAAAGAAGCATCTAACATCAGTTGTGTTGACGGATCGGATTCAGAAAGCCAAATCACACGACGACATCCACTAGGCGACAGTAGGTGATATCGTCACTAACAGACTTAGCAGCTAGTTTTACCACGTCGTTTGAAAACACTGGTGATGTTTCAGTTCAGGTATTATAGAAACATTAAATACTATCACACACACACAACCCACCTTTAAGGAATGTGAAGCGCATTGGTCGAAGCTCAACAGGTTCGCACTCCACATTAAAGAGAACTGTTATATATAGATGGTTCAAGGTGTTGGAGCAGCACATTGGCCGAAGATTTACACTGGCAAGCATAATCTCTTTTCTCAGCCAACCGAACTCCTACTTACCCCTTTTTATCCTCAAAAGTGTTAATGTTAATAAAATTATTAAGATTCTTGTAACCATATTTTTTTCATCCGACTCACAGTTTTACAAATTTGGTATCTTTGGACCTAATGATCTGTTAGAAATGTTGGAAATGTTAGCCTACGTTTTTGTACCTAGCAATTCACGAGTAAATGTTAAGTTTATCAATTGTTTATACACAGCGTCATCTTGCATCCCTGATTAACGATGTGTTGGTTAAAGCATATCGTGTACTTATAAACAATTTCGAAATACAAGGGAAATGCACTCTAGCCAGGGGCGGATCCAGGATATGAAAGAGAATAGTTTAAAATGTCCAAAAAAAAACAAAAAACCCCAACATTAAAAGGGGCCCTGGGAACTTCCCCGGGAAAATTTGGATTCCTAGATGGCCGGAAATGAGCTTTCCCGACTTCTGAGGAGTTTTTAATGACCTTTAAGTTCTTCAAAATTCAAGGTTTTCTCCTCTTGAAAAAGATCAGGTAATTTTATCTCATTCTTTAGGCCATTATATAGAGAAAAAATATCAAAGACATAAGCAATATATTATTATATTCCAACAATATTGTAGAACGTACTTTCGTAAATACATTATTACGACATTGAACCAAAAACAGTTTGTATAATTTTATTTAATTGAAGGCTAGTTGGGCTAAGCATAGTTTGTCTGATTTGCCAACCTATATGCCTAGGTAGGTTCAGGCGCGTCACCGTACACGTAGACCAATATAGCAGTATTTTAATCACTTTTTCAAACAGTTAAGTAAACATTATGTATATATTGTTAATGTAAATTTTGATTAGTGTTTTTTATATTTTAAGCCTATTTTGTTCTGTTTTATTGATGTTTTTATGCTGTCTCTTATACACATCTAGATGTGTATAAGAGACAGTAATTATTCTCTATATACTGGCCTATAAAGTCCTGAGAAAAAGAGCTTCAAAAGTACTTTTAAAAATTGAAGAACTCCTTAGCAACACACTTCCCATTGAGATATTGCGATGAAATATTTTAAGGTTACTAGAATTAGGTTGGGGAACTGAAATTTTCTACTTACAAGTCGACACCCCGATGTTAATTAGTAACACCTCGGGAAAATCGGTTATACTTGTAAAGGTGAAGAATCCACATACTGTTTTGATGAATTGAGTAGACATAGAAGTGTTTTATTCATCAAGCCATGATAGAGAATGTCGTGGATGAAAATGGGACGGGGTAGTTTTAAGGGGGAGTCTGGATTTCTGGACAAAATTTCCAGAATTATATGTACAGTATTTACAAGTCAAAATAATGAGGATTTCTATTGTTGCTAGCCACATTGTAAGTATGGGGAGAATGTAGGGATGTTGTAAAGAGACGGAGATAATTTTTATAAATGTAAAGAAAATAAATTACACTGACATATTCAGTTTACATACACGTAGCAACTCCCTGTTAACATCATCATTCCAAGACAAGGACAAGTACATGAGGTGGGGGTGGGATATGGTTGTTTGGAAGTCATTGATAAAATAAAATTATCAGTTTTTAAATTTCATTAAGCAATGTATTTATCATAAAACAAGGCCCTATCCCGACACGATCTCCAAGTCAATAATGAAGCTCTCTGGTGTGGTGTTATTTCGCCCTTATTTAGACGCGAAGGGGAAAGCCTCTTTAACAACCTGCTTAAGCAAGACAATAATTCATCTATTCGAACTACCGATTTCATCATTAAAATACCGGTTGAGTAAATAAGGGAACACTAAAATTAATTATTCTCTGATCAAATCAACTACACTATGCTACCCTAAAATTATGAAATTATGCCAAATTTTAAATTTAATGGTTATTTAATAGAATATTGTAAATCAGTATTCTAACGCCACGACAGCAACACATTGCTCTACACAAACACACTCATTGGCGGATCCGGGGGGCTCAGGGGGTCCTGACCCCCCAACTTGGAAAAAAAATCTCTGTGTACCGGTACACACATAGCCCTATTTACTGTAATAAGAATGATAAAAATTACCTGACCGTTTACAAAAGGGGAAAACCTTAAATTTTGATAAAATACACTTTAGAAGTCTGGAAAACTCATTTCTCGCCATCTAAAGAACCAAAATTTTCCCGGGGAGGACCCCCGACCCCCGTCTTATTTGGGATTCATCGATTTATTGAAAAAAGAATATGTATGCAGCGACTCAATTTTTGTTATGTACTGTACATACACACATAGTAAGGCTACTAGTATTTGCAATAATAAGAATGAAAAGTTTACCTGACCGTTTTCAAGCGGAGAAAAACCTTAAAATTAAAAAAACTTAAAAGTCACCTCAGAAGTCGGGAAAGCTCATTTCCTGCCATCTAGTGATCAAATTTTTCCTGGGGAGGGCCCCCGGACCCCCTTCTTCTTTGGGGTTATCCATTCATGGAAAAAAGAATACGTAAGCAACTGAATGTTTTAAAATGTACGTATACACGCAAAAAATGGCCTATTTACTGTAATAAGAATGAGAAAGTTTACCTGACCGTTTTCAAGAGGGGGAAAACCTTTAATTTTTAAGAACTTAAAAGTTATTGAAAGACACCTCAGAAGTCGGAAAAGCTCATTTCCTGCCATCTAGTGATCAAACTTTTCTCGGGGGAGGACCCCGGGGTCCCCTTCCTCTTTGGGGTTGTCCATTCATGGAAAAAAGAATACGTAAGCAACTCAATTTTTTTTATGTACGTATACACACATAAATAGACCTGTTTACATTACATTGTTGCGTGCATACAAAATCAGAGCAGTCGGACCTCTTGCAGTTTTATATTCTTTGGTATCACTCTAAAGTCAAATCAACGATATAATGTACGTTTAATTTCAGTAAGTTTTACGAATCGCCTTTATAAAATTGTATTAAATAACCAACTTTTTTTTTCTTATAGATGTATAGGATATTTAATTATAAGCATTTAAATCAATCAGAATACGAAATAAACGTAAATCACCGTACACGTAGACCAATATAGCAGTATTTTAATCACTTTTTCAAACAGTTAAGTAAACATTATGTATATATTGTTAATGTAAATTTTGATTAGTGTTTTTTATATTTTAAGCCTATTTTGTTCTGTTTTATTGATGTTTTTATGTAATATATCCTGATGAAGAGCGTAAGCTCGAAAGCTTGATTAAAGACACAATTTGTTCCATCCAAGCCTCCGACCATTTCTTTTACCTATACAGTATATACCATGAGGCACATTTCAATGGGCTCTGGAGGCAGTCAAATTGCTTGTTGAAACTCGATCCACGGTTTGTAATACAACATATTGATCACAGTAGCGGTTAAATAATCAGTTCAATAACCATACAAACTTTGAGGGAACGCACTTAGATGAGGTACATACCATTATATTTTATGCCATAAAAAATTCAACCCAATGGCTAAAATAATGCCAAAATACCGAGCCAAAACCTTGCTTTGCCTGGCTGTGAATCTAAGAAGCCTTAGTCCAGGAATAACCCTTCTCTGGACACTACCAAGAGAATTACTGTATTATGATGACAATTATTTTACACATGGTGCATCCAATGCTATTAATTCACTTAATGGTTTATAGTAATTGATTAGTCTCATAAGTATCATTTAAGAAACCATCAAAAGGGGTTGAGAATAAACGCTCTCTTTGAATTATTGTTTACAATAATTAAATCCGGTCTTCTATGAAATATAATACTAAAGACAGTCTCGGTCCCAAACATAATCTAATTGTATTATTATGAATTGTAATAATTGATACCAGTAATTTATCAACTTCTGATTGGATTAACTTAACAATTCTGTCATGTCGGGCGATACGTTTCTAAATTCCATGTCAAATGGGTTGTTAAAAAGGCTACAACTTTTCTCATGAGCATTTGGGTAATACAAGTTAACAATGCTCCACATTCAGTTAACTGCATCCTAGCTTTAAAAACAAAAACTGTACCAGTTCATCTTTCAAATTAGTGTTATTTAAATAAATTGCAGAAATGTTAAGGTCAATACCATACTTACAGGATATTCTTCTTTTAAAAGACGTAGTACTTTAACTCTGTTATCAATATGTACTTGTTTTATGTAAATTGCTGCTTGTTTTGGAAATATTAATTCCACAACCAAATTATCTCTTGTTACTTTAATGCTATAGAGATCATCTTTTAAATTCAGTATCATGTCTTCCCTTATAATACACAACTCATTTAGCTCCACCCATATTGATTCACCAGCCAGTTCACCTTTACCCTTCTTAATAAATCGTCCCTTGTTATCAACAATATAATTTCCGAAAGTGGGTATACCTTCCTCCTCTGAATACTCAGCATTCCTTTTTTTTTTCATAAATGATTCTCTTGCACTTGCACTTGGTCTGAGCATCGTCGGAGTTCAATCACTGAAGCATAAACGATATCTTCTTTGATATATAAATGAGTAGACCCCAAAACCACCTTTACCAACAGGGATAAACATGTTATCACGATTAGGCAAGGTTTCGATTAAACCATTTTCAGATATACTCAACAATATCGTTCTCAAACTCTTTAAGTTTCTTAATTATAATCGCCATGTTACATATATATTATAAGTTAAACTTAGAGATCACTATCTCATTTATAGCTTTAGTTTTAGCAGCGACTGGTGGGAGGCATACATCAATTTTCTCCCGTGTAACCGGAAATTCCTTAAACATCTATAGGCAGTTGAGCATCGGCAGCTCTGTTACCTAGGTTTATGTCAAATCCCAGGTAGGTACATTTTCTCTTAATATATTTCCTCCATGCATGGACGTATATATACACACACACACGTCTAGGCCCGTTGCCAACTGGCCTGTTGCAACCCGGCCTTTTGCCACCCGGCCGGGAGGAAACGGGCCTAGGGTGGCAAAAGGCCGGGTGTCTAAAGGCCGAGTGGCTAAAGGCCGGGTGGCAAAGGGCCTAGGGTGGCAAAAGCCCGGGTGGCAAGGGGCCGGGTAGAAACGGGCCGGGTGGCAAAGGGCCGGGTGGCGAAAGGCCGGGTGGCAACGGGCCCGGGTGGGAACGGGCCGGAACCCGCAAGAACCGCTTCGTATGTTTAGAATTACTTCAAGGTTATTTTTTTCTTTCAGGTTTTTACTAAATATAGTCCGTACCATGGTGCTATACTCTACAAATCACTTTAAACAATGTATTTTTCTAAAGCAGTTTGTACACGATTTGGTACTTCATCAATACGTTTTAGATCTCATCGCTAAAAGTAGGCCGATGATTATTCTATTGGCGCCATTATGTTTTATAACCACGACTTGTTTCTTAAACATGTGTTCAACCGTAATCTACATCATTTATCAGTTTCACTGCCAGTGGGCAAGAGGATTTTTCCAACTCTTTCCAACAAGAAGTATGAAACAGTTTAGTATTCTTTGAATTAATTCAAAGCTATTTTCTTCATTTATGTATAAATTCACGCTTATATAAGCTTCGTAGCACGGTACGATGCACTACAAATACTTTAGAACATTATATTCCACTATTTTGTTCACGATTTTGAATGACTTTATGAATACGGTTTTAGATTTGCTACACTGAAAAGAACCGAAACTTTCTCACTAGGTCTAGCCTGGCTCTGTGCCTATGTTACTATTTTCTGTAACTATACTGTTTGTTTATTCAGAAAGTACTAGTAAATATATTATTATCTGAGAGTTTTCATTTGTCCAGTTGGGCAGGGGCGGATCCAGGATTTAAAAGAGGGGTTCATTTTCCCATAAACCCAAAAATGAAAGGGGGGGGGGCACACTTTCGCACATAAATAGGCGTATCGTAGAAGAGAATCACTAATGGGCATTGACCTCAAAAGTACTGTAGAAGAACAGAAATAATACTTCCGCTACTTGTTTTTTGTGGATGCAGAGAAATATGGGTATATAGAACGACTAGAAAATAGGTGTGATATCGAAATTCCAAAAGAGGAAACATCTTATAAAGATATCCTGTTTTCTTTCCTCTATTTCTTATGTAAAACCAGATTTAAACTATCAAAACGTTTCTACAATGTGTATTTAGGCTTCATCAACACTGTAATCCGAATGCATCAATAGTCAATTAGTCAATTGATTGAATAACGCTTTTGTATCATCGGCACACCTTTTTGGTGTAACCTTACAAAGACTAGACAATAATTAATTGATATAGAGAAAACACAAAAAAAATATGTTCTCTCTCTTATAAAGTATAATTAAAATAGCCTGATGGAAAAAATCAATAGGAAAACTAGGAGGAACAATGCATCGAAAAAAATGGGAGGAAATAGCCTGGAGGATAACTGTCTAGGTAGAAAAAAAAATCAGTGGGGAAAATTAGCAGGTGGCAATTAGTAGCCACCGTAATTGTGCTATATTCTCTAAAGTAAAGCCTCAAACCACCTCGATTTTGAGTCTACTAAATTTAAAAATCTTTCCAGGCTTTTCCAGATATAGCTAGAACTAACTTAATCTTTGGCGTTTTTTGATAGCAGATTATTTTTTTTAGATTTCAGTGGGTTAACCAAACTCAAAGACAAGCTTGCGTACAAACATAACATCACATTCATCTTCTATACAATAGGAGCCATGTTCACACGCATGATCTTTTTAAAATTAAAAAAATTTAAAAGTAGATAGACATTTTGAAAACAAGGACAAAAAAAAAACAATTTCTCTCATATTACAGAAACTTCTTTTTGGATGAAGTTGAAACTAATACAAAAACAAATTCTTTTGTATTTAAAATAATTTTTTTAAATGAATTAAGAAACATTAGAATATTCAAGATTAAATACATTAAAAATAACAAGCTTCTGTTCTTTTGACTTATGATAGTTACTGTACTTACCTGACCAAAAGCTCTCTAATGACTCAAGTTACTGCATGATTGTTTTTTACTTTTAATAAAACTAATTTCTTCAAATTTTAAATATATTTTCAAAGAATTCGTGATTATTCGTCGTCATGCGTAGACTAAATGCGTGACAAATTAAGTTCACGAGACGCATGTGTTTCTGGCAAATGCGTGTTACATCAAAATCACTTTGAAATGCGGGACCGTCCCGCACGATTCGAGACGGTTGGTAACTATGAGGTTAGCATGCCTTTTGGAAGCCAGGACCCAATAGTATTTTGTTACGTTTCTTCACAGAGGGGTGTTCGTCCGAACCCCTTGAAGCCCACTGGATCCGCCACTGAGCATTGACCTCAAAAGTACTGTAGAAGTACAGAAATCATACTTCCGCTACTTGCCGGATTTTCTTTTTGTGGATGCAGAGAAATATGGGTATATAGAACGATTAGAAAATAAGTGTGATATCGAAATTCCAAAAGAGGAAACATGTTTTTAAGATATCCTGTTTTCTTTCCTCTATTTCTTATGTAAAACTTTCAAAACGTTTCTACAATGTGTATTTAGGCTTCATCAATACTGTATTGCGAA
>NW_022741522.1:249198-258679 GCF_011630105.1 Anneissia japonica
TCTCTTATACACATCTTGATGTGTATAAGAGACAGGTGAAGTAGCGCACTCTGAACGTTCGTAGGACTGTTTGAGAGGATAACGTGAAAATTGCAGTAGACGCATTATAAATAAGCGAAAAAATAATTATATAATAAATCAACAGTGGCAGATCCAGGAATTCGAAAGAGAAAATTTATGATTAGGACATCTCTAGATGGCCGGAAATTATACTCTCGCACTTCAATTTGAATATATTTTTCCTTTTTTTCCTTAAAAAATGAAGGGGGGTGCCTTGAATCCACCTCTGCTCAAAACATTCTTTATCAAGAATAGTCATAATCACGAAAAATGGACATGAAAAACCAGATCACATCCTAAAAACAAACAGCAGTCACTAAGACATACATCAGGAGCCGACTCGATGGAGTTTAATGTCACATACCCAGGGAAGGGCACATATTTATTTTGAAAGGTGGAGGGGGAGGGCATATTGTAAGTCGACACCCACCCCAGCCCCACAATGGTTGGAGCATGGGTGAGAAAATTTGAGGAAATAGTACCTCTAGATGGCCAGAAATGACACTTTTAGTAAAATTCATCATCATCACATCACCATTAGTCAAAATGAAGCGCCAAAAGAAATTCTCATGATCTTTTATCAGGGATTTTTGACAACCATAGAGATCTTATTAATGTGTGTGTATACACCATATAAAACAAAGCTTAAAAACATTGTCTTTGAGTATGTACTTTACATAGGCCTACTTCAAAAACGTGATTTCATAACAACCTCAGCCCCACCATGGCTGGGGCTGAGGTGAGAAAATTTGAGGAAATAGTACCTCTCGAGATGGCCGGAAATGACACTTTTATATAATAAAATTCATCATCATCACATTACCTTTATAGTAAAAATGAAACGCCAACAAATTTCTCATGAACTTTTATTAGGAATCTACTTAATATCCAGGACAACTTAGGCCTAATTATAGCTTACTAAGCTTTAACTATATATACTATAGTATGATCAACAAATCACAACTTTTTTTCGCATTTAGCACAATTTTCTCACTTGTTATTGTTATTAATAATAATATCAATTATTACTCATTACTATCGTCATCATCATCATTGTTATTATTATTATTATTATTATTATTATTATTATTATTATTATTACTATTAGTAGTAGTATTATTAAACAAACATTTAAAGAAACTTGCAAAAGGATAAAAACAAAATTGAACCACAGTATCACATTTCTATCTTGCCTATGTATAACGTGTACTGATGCATATTTTCATGTTTAGAAGTATTCATTTTAAGTGATCCCAGGAAAGAATTTGTATTGGCTCAAGAATAAGCTTTAAAATTTTAACACTGTGTACAAAGGGGGTGGGGGGAGGAGCCGCGGATACGTCCCTGGTAGGCCTATGTGCGGACTGAGTGAGAGTCTGAGGGAAGAGCCTTTCCTGATGCTTCCCTAGGTTGCAAGTGGAAATTCTCCATTAAACCACTAACCTCTTCATTTAATTTGAGGTTGTATATTAATTGATTTTTAGGTGTACCGTATATAACATGGTAATTTTCTTATAATCTTTACAAATCAATTCTTTAAAAAAAAATAATAATAATAATTAAAAGCGCGTACGACCCTTACGGGTAAATCCTCGCGCCCCTGATAACGAATGATATATTCATGTCATCTTTAGCACTATTATTGGATTTCCTTTCCTTATGGCTCAATATCTATATAAGGGACAAGTGTGCAGAAATATGGCAGGTCTACAATATGGCTCCAATTTTATGTATCGCTATCTCAGTGCTAAATTCGATAGTGATGACTTTTGATCGATTTCTCGCGATTAAGACTTTAAGTACTAACATGTGTGGATGTCACCTGAAAGAGCAATTCGAATCATTATTTTTTATACTTGTGGGACGTGTTTTTTACGGATAGGAAGCAGATTATTTGTTTTGGTTGCCGTTGCAAGCCTTATTTTGCCACCACCTAATGTGACGTATAAAAACATGGCGTTGGGCATATGACTTTCTCCACATTATGAACTTTACGGCCAACCTGTTTTAAAATACACTCCCTTTTTTGTGCTTGACAATATTATCATGTTTGTTCTGTATGTGTATGTTTAATTTATTACGTCAAAGGAGCACACCAGGGAAGTAAGGCTAGAAGACAAGAAATGAAGTGACAAAAACAGTTACAACTAGAAATACAAGATAGAGCACTCGCTAGCAAAAATGAGGCGGAATTTGGTCCAGACGTACGCGGCGCCCTTCTCTTTTTATAACGCAAGTTTTCTATACTTGGTCCAGACGTATAGGGCGCCCTTCTGTTGCTAAGTATATCCAGACGTACACGGCGCCCTTCTTTTTCCATTAATGGAGGAAAACGTTATCGATAATAAGAGTCCGGTCATACGATTCTGCGCTTTGGTGTCTGTCATTTTATTGTTTTGATTTATTTAATGCCTACTTGTTGTATCTTATGGATAATGGCAACGATTTCTACCTCTGCAAAAAAGGAGGTTATTTATTCACAGTTGTGTAACGCTGACCTAAGTTTTTCAGATCCAGCCATACGCGTCGCCCCATTGTTTGCATTTCGGTGAGGAACTAGGCTATCTTGTGTTTCTAGTATCTTTGGTTACAACCATGGTAGGTCTATTTCTAGATTCCACCCTGCTTATTGCACCAATACTTTTATTGGTACTGTAGTTAAGTGTCCTATAGTTTAGGCCTATGTGTAGTTTAAGATTTTTATCGTCTTACTTAAAATCTTTTATTATTTTACTCAAAATAAAATTTATACAAGACGATCGTTTATCTCACAATTTTAATATTTCAATATTTATTGGTATTTTGGTGTCCAGTAGTTTAAGTGTAGACATTTTTTAATTGATTATATATTTTTATTTTATTAAGGAAAACTACATGCCAAGCTCGAAAGAGTTTTAAAATGTTTCATTTCTATTTGAATTGTCTCGATATATTTTGTTTCAAATGTATTGTTGTTGAATAACAATTACTTGAATTGGATTTGAAAGGCATTATCGTGGTTTTCAAATTTACTCATCTTTGCTAAATCGATGATGAATCTATTAGTTTATGCAGGAAGAAATTTAAAAATGAGAACAGAATTCAAAGAAACATTTAAAATCATTATTTGTAAAAAGTCAAATACAAAAAAATATATAAATTACAATGCATAATGTCTAATGTTACCCACCCAGTCCATGATGTTATTACTACTCTCAGTAAATCTGGTAGATTATCTTACCCTAAAGTAAAGTCTAACTGGTTTAACAATTCTTTCATTCCATCAGCAGTCAGACGTTTTAACATGCAGTTTCATAGATCAGCCTTAATAATATATACATTGCCTTTCCCTCACAATTCAACAATCCTTACCATATTAGGTTTTGATTGACAGTTTTAATAACATTTAGCATCTTGTATTTTTATATTTAAGCAATTTTTGTTGTGAAACTTGTATGTACTAATTATATTTCTATATTTTTCTGCTAATATGAGTGTATTTAAGGATCAATATCTCATAGCTGTATTTATACCGTTGTGACAATAAAGTTTTATCTTATCGTATCATAACGTATCTAGATCAGTAAAAGCGAAATTAGACGCAAAGTCATTCATTATAGGTCAGACGCCTAAAATTTATTTGGTGACAACGTAATCAACAGACTTGAAAGCTCGTTTTACCGCTTTTTTAAATTTTTTTTATAAATACTGGTGATGTTTACGTACAGGTATTATAGATGGCGAAGTCAGGTCGCCAGAGCCGCTACGCTCTTAATATAGGGGCTTTGTGTGCTAATTGAATTGAATTTATTATATAGAAACATTAAATAAAATCACACACATTCCACCATGAGGATAAAAGTCAAGCGCATTGGCAGAAGCTCAACAGGTTCGCATTTTGTTTGCAACTCCACATTAGACAAGATGATACGGCATCCAGAAAGTATGGCCCACAAGGGATACACTGCAAAGAAAAAGAAACATCAACTGGGAATGACAAAATATGATAATAATGTGGAAAGTGTTACCAAAATCCAAATAACCATAATATATTGGAAAAGTTTACTAAACTACATGGATTTTTGATAACTAACAACAGAGTTAGGACGATATTTATAGTCATATGCAAAATTCGTCTGTCGCCAGATAAAAAATACCGTTTTAGCAATCTGCCATTCAATAAATGCTGTGTACCACAGGGCTTATAGTTACCGATTTGTAAGCTGGTAGGAAGGTTGCCAGTTCGTACTTTAAGTTTTTAAATCGTGGTGGGTTTAGTATGGTTATGGTACAGTTTATCCGTGTCGCCAAATGCACGTAATATACGTTACGTAATCATAATTGCCAGGAAAAAACATATATTATTGCAAGAAACATTTAAGGTAATAACTAATATTTGCTTAGTATAGGATGTTATGAATACTGTATTGTTAATTTGGAAATTCTTTTTTTTTTTTTTTGATTATTTAATCCTTTTAATTTATTGTTATTAGTTAGGTCATTAGATTAGTCCGGGGACCTTAATTACAGGCCTACGGCCTCCTTGGTCCTCGGCACTTGTAGTAGTTAAGTTAAGTTGCAAATTACAAGTGAAATAAAAAATGAAAATGAAATGAAATGCCATGGTAGGAGAGGGGAACAACAAAAGTCATCTAGTCCTGCACTTCCACAAACAACAACATCGTGTATGTTGGGATGAATCTGAACTGATTGCCACTGAACCATCTTGGCATTGCAGACTGACCAGAGAAGCTATAGAATTCACAAACACGATACAGTACATCAAGATATCGGATTCGTCATCAGCGATATTTGGTTGTCCATGTTGACTCGGACCTAAACCAATGCAACACTTTTCCCGCCACACTGGAAACCACATGCCTTGCTAGAACAATGCAACTGTCTGGACTTTCTAGCCACGCCCCATCCCTTTTGCACAGATTGTGAATTTTGGATTTTGCATAGCCTGTTCACACGTAGCCTCAGCTATTGTTTAGTTTTCAACCAATCATCAACAAGTATCTCCTCCCAAAACATATTATACTATTTCACTGTTTTGGAATTTCTGCAGATATTATTCTCCTGAAGATGACTGAAACAACTCAATCGAAAGGTCGAGATATTTTCAAACAACAATAACAGTTCTTTTTTAGAACTATTTACGTGTTGTACCGCAAGCATTAATATATAACTCCACATACAGAGAACTATATAGATAGTTCAACGTAGTTCACCAGCACAATGGCTAAAGGTTTTACATTGGGAAGCATTTCTTTTCTTAGCCAACCGAAATTAATTCTCCAACTTACACCCTATCGCTCTCATAATTTTTAGTGTTAATCGAATTGTTAGGACCACAACGCAACACAAGTTTACTGTTACCACTTTTCATCCTGTTTAAATGTGTAGATATAATGAATTGATCTGGAATATAAACCTGATTAAATATGTACAGATATAATTAATTGTTCTACATTATAAAGTATTTTGGTTCACACTTTGGGTGTCTTAGGTAGACCTAATGATCTGTTTATTTGGGGCATGCTCATACACGTGTTGCGCACAACAATGTTTAGAAATGTTGGCACGTTCTTTTGATTACAGTCACCTTTACGTTAAACAATTATTGCCACCTAAATACAATATTAAATTTTAAATTATGAACACCTTAAATTTTCAAGTTGTTCCACGTGAACATTAGAAAAAAACTTTAAATTTATGTATATATATATATATATATTTATATAAATATTATATATATATTTAAATAAATATTATATATAAGTATTATATATATCTATATATATAAACCTATATATATATGTATATCTATATACTTATAAACTGCTTAAATTTTCAAGTTGTTCCACGTGAACATTAGGAAAAAAACATTAAATGTTTCTATATATATATATATTTATATAAATATTATATATATATATTTAAATAAATATTATATATAAGTATTATATATATATAAATCTATATATATATATATATATATATCTATATACATATATATCTGTATATATATATGTATATATATATATATGTATATAATAATGATAATTATAATTAAAGCACTATAGAGATTTACATGAAGGAGTACTTTAAATGACGTCAAACTTGTATTCTGATAATTTATTATCTTGCTAAATTACACACTACAGTTTTTTGCATGTATTTTGATCAGCGCAGGCAGACATATACCAATTCAAAATTTTAAAAAGTATGTTCATTTCTAATTGCGTTGAAAAAATAATGTTTAATATTTTAATGCGTTGAGCAATAACGTTAAAGCAAGTATTTTCATGGTATCAGATTATAATGTGAATTAAAACCTAGCTGAATTGATTGGTTACAGAAATGGGTCTATACGAGACTATGATTGTTAAACGTCCATATTCGATGTTTTTATTGTTTGATGTTGGGTTGCATTACTTGTTGTTCCTGTTTAATGATGTAGTAGGCCTAAGTATGCTATATTTAATCTAAGCTATCTGCCTGATATTTTATATTTATTTATTGTTTGTTCAAAAAACTTTAGAGTAATACTATTTTAATACAAAATAGCATGCATATAGTAAAATTAAATATTGTACAGTATTATAAAATTTATTACAAAATATTTTACCTAATAATATATTACTTATTAATACGGACCCCAGTGCAATTAATTGATGGGCCTTTGATTTGAACCGAGGGATGTAGGTTTGAGTTATTGCTAATGGACGGGGGCGCCGTCAATTTAACTCGGTGGTAGGCAATCTCCGTTTTCACTCGCCATATTTTGAATTTAAAGAATTACAATTTTAGGACTATTAATAACAATCTTTTATTGCACAATTTTTATCAGTGGCACTTCTGCTAACTATCCGTCTGTTAACCAACCCGATTCCTACATCAAATCTGAAGATGGTAGAATGCCGTCACCTCATGAGGCCTTAAACACTCCCCATCGTATCCCTTCTCCTCAAGCCCACCATGTTTCCCACCTGCCTCAATTGTATATACCTCATATGGATTCTTGGTTTACCTGTCCTTATTATCACTTTAAATTAATATTATTATTATTATTCGCTTTTCCCGGGAGTACTTGAAAAAGTCTTTTTTTTTTTGTTCTGATTTTTTTTTCTTGCATATATTTTTCCTATCTTTTTGCATTGTTTTTTTTCTGGCCGTACTTTTGTCACTTCCGGAACTTTTCCGTGCTTTGCCGAAGCATAGGCCATATATCAAGGATGTGCCTCGAAATATTTAGAGTCAATCTATGGTGGGGTGTGCATGTGAGGACCAATTAAAGGGATTTAAGTTCAAACGGTCTACACCGGATTTTCATCAGTCTGTTGATCTGAATGAAACTACGGGAAAGCAATTTTTGCTTTTAGTCACTGAATCGCTATGAACTGAAAATGCACTTATGCAATTAGGTCGGCTCATATAGCGCGCAATGGTTATGGGTCACGATGTACCTCGCTATTACCATAGCAGACATAGCTCAAGTCTCACAATAACGTCGCAGTGAACTTGTTTTTTTTCCACTTCATTTTTTCCAGTTCATTAAAATTATATTGGTTTTCCGTGTTCTTTTATTTTATACCTTTTAACGATTTTTCTTTTTGTTGCAATTTCAACTTCATTTCTCAATAAAGCAATGGGGAAAAGCCCTATGTTATGTTGTTCAAACAGACATAGTAAGTCCAGTTATTGTTATTATTATTATTATTGTTATTATTATTATTATTATTATTATTATTATTATTATTATTATTATTATTATTGTACTTTAATGTTGAGAAGAGTTTTAATTGAGTATTTTAAATGTTTCTTACATATTTGTATATTACTATTAATTATTCTGTACATTTCAAATTTTCCTTAAGTTTGCAATAAAGTTATTTTGAATCTTTGAATCTTGAATCTTTACATGCCTTCAAAATTTGTTGTCGAATAATGCTTAAAATATTATTGTATCTATGAGAAATCATTGAAGTTAAATTACTGAAAATTGACGGGGGCGGCGGTGGGGTGTGGGGTTCAATAAAACGTCTATAACTATATTTTCCATGAGAAGGATTGAAAAAGAATTTTCATAATGTTAAAGAGGACAGTCGTGCGCATCGATTGAAACCATAAACCTTGGTTAAAATCTGTCCCGGTAGCCCATGATTTTGATCTAAACGACCAGGTTATTGAAGACACCTCCAATTTTTCAGAGCACTATTCTCTCGCCCTAGATGATTTTTATGATGATAATTTTTTTTAATTAGAGACCAAAGCTGCTATAGATGATAAAACTTTTGTGTTCCCTAAACGTCTTTAATTGGAGGGAAACTTGTATTTTTTGGATGTATTTACTGTACAGTACAGTATATTGCTTTAATGTTCTAGTCAAAATTCAACTTTTAACCAGTCGCAGGACAGTTTTACGTTGAGCTGCTGCTAAGAGATCGGGTGGTACATGCGACCTAGGAACTAGGTACTATTATAAACGTTTTAAATAATTCGATAGTGAAATTACAATTAGGGCACAATTCCAGAATAGCATATACTATATGAATCACAATACAGTAAGCAATTTTACAATAACTGTGATCCAGATCTCATTAACTGTAAAATTGTATTAGAAAAACAATAATTAAATTCGACAGACATTTTATATTAAGTACACAATATCAATAACTTGTCTGGCCAGTGATAATAATGAGGATGATGATTTATTTTTATTTTATTTTTTTTTTCAATCTTTCGACAAAGAACAGAAAAAGTTGAACAGGGGTGGCGAGGAAAAGCAAAAGTTAAAAGACTGTCATCAATTATTGATGTGCTTAACCGTGATGATGAAAATGATGATGACGATGATAATGATGATAGTTATAATCAACGGCGGCGGAAAGTTTTTGAAAGTGGTGGGACCATTTAATAAGGCCGAGTATGCGAGCGAAGCGGGCATCTAGGCTGGGGGCCAGGGGCTGCTAAGGGATATTTTACGAAGTTTGGTGAATTTTAAGTTATTTTATAGGCATCAAGCTACTGTAATATGATTTCATATTTGTTGTAATTTCAAGTGGCGGATCCAGGAATTCGAAATAGAAGGGCCAAGGAGGGTACTTTCACAGATAGAAGATCTACACTAAGAAAAGTTGTGATTATGGCACCTCTAGATGGCCAGAAATTGCACTTCCAGACATAAAATTTGAATATAATTATCTTTATATCTCCATTTTTTATTGAACAATTTAGGAGGGTGGGGGCGAGCCGTCTGGGTCCCCTTGAATCCTGGGTACTTCAGCAGATGGAAAATCTATACCACCTCAGCCCCACCATGGTTGGGGCTGAGGCAAGAAAATTTGTGATTTTATGGCACCTCTAGATGGCTGGAAATTACACTCTTAGACTTGAAATTTGAATATAATTTTCCTTATAATCTCCATTAAAAAAA
>NW_022741522.1:258846-329960 GCF_011630105.1 Anneissia japonica
GTCTTTGTTGAAAGGGCACTTCATGAAAAGGGGGGTTCGTTCGAACCCAACAACCCCCCTGGCTACGGGCTTGTGTGATTAGTTTGTTAATGATTGCCTTCTTCAGCATCGTTTTGCACGGTAGGCCTATTGTGGGCGATGATGATAATGTCTATCGTTTTAATAATTTTTTATAGATACGCCACTGTCTATAAGAAACTATGTTTTGATGACTTAAAATGACTTTTGTACAATTGATAAATATTTTTGGCAAATTATATTTACCAAAATGAACATATTTGTAAAATATTTAACTACCATTGCAAAACGTACTTAAGGCATGTCCCATACCGCCAAATTTTGTATTGGCATCATATAATACAAGATGTAATTGTATTGGTAATCGCGTCAGAATCGAGTTTCCTAGTCCTAATATAATACACATACGTTAATTTAACAACTATTTAATAGTATTTTGTGTTTTCAGGCTGCAGGTAATGTATTTAACTATAGTAAGAATCTACTATTAATCACTTGTTTTATTCTTGCATTGATTCAACAGGCTCATACAAAGAAAATTGTGTCGTTCAAAATCAAAATCGAACCCTAGGTCTATCGCGATGCAACAGCTGATCACTGAGGCTGATACAGACTTGAAAACAGCGCATGCGCAAAATAGGTTCTATAAGGATAATTATGAATAATTCATGAGATTTTACCAAACTATCCTACGTTACGCAATCTCCCTCGCTGCGCCTGTTAAAATATTTTGATCCGACTGAGGGCGTAGTTTATTTCATATGGAAAGCCACGATCATTTTTTTTTAAAACTCACACGTATATATATAGTTTTTCTTTATTTTTTTTCGGAGATTTGTGTGATTAAAAATATATAGTCAAATTTAAGTAATTATAATGTATCAAAATGCATTGTGATACTGTTAATTAGCGAAATTATCAATTAGCTATAGGTTTTTGTAGAGACGTTATTCCAGCCTCGTGAGGTCACTTCTCAAGGTAAACATCGACCGTGACAAGCGACTAAAAACTGGTTATAAAAGTTGCTTTTTTCGTTAAATCCCATTTTTTGTTCGACGCAACATCAAGATATGTTCTTTCCAATATATAAAGGACTTACGGTTTGAATTTCATTGAAGTAGGAGCTTAACCATGATGAAGGTGATTTTTTATTTTTAATAGGCTTTAGTAATTTGCCATCTGTCAAATTAAAACGGTAAATAAAAAGATATGGGTACGACGATACCACGGTATGGTTAAACACTGACAGTACATACAAAATGAAAATCATTCATCGTATAATTTATGATCATAGCACCTCTAGATGACCGGAAATGCACTCTCAGACTTACATTTTGGACATGATTTTCTTTTTATCTCCATAAAAAAATGACAAATTTAGGGGTCGGGATAGGCCGGTTGCCCCGTCCCTGAATCCGCCACTGAAGGATAATAGAATTTAATTGTGAAGAAGAACTGAATGGATGTTTGGAAGATAAAGGACCTCTAAAGTAAGGTCCGATTACGTGAATTGTCAATGTTACGATTTTAATTTTGTTTATATTCTCTCAGTGCTTAACCATACTTTTGTATTGTCGTATGCCTATATTTTTATTTGCCATTTTAATTTTATAAATGGCATTAAAATTCATCTCAATAGTTAAATGCCTAATTGTCTTAATGTAATGAGTAAATATAAAGATATAATTATATTGCAGCACATAATTTCCACTACACTTAATGTGGGAGAACTTAAAAAAAAGATCATGACTGAAACAAATTACAAGTGCAATGAAAATGTCGGAAACATAATATGACAACAAATAAACCACTGCGCATGTCAAAATTCAGTCACATGTATTGTCTATCCAATAATTGCAAAATGTCCCCTAGCCTTTTTTGTATTGAATATGAGCTTTGATCTACATACAATAATGTTAGCCTATATCGAATTATATATTCATTGAATTACGAGTGACTATACTACCAGCGAGTAAATGTATATTTACAGACTAAACGGTAGTGGTTGACAGTTTTAACCAAATTCACCTTGCAACCGGTTTTAAAACTCTATTCATCGTCATGGCGGCAACAATTGATGTGTTGATACAACAAAATGTTTCTGTAGGATTATTTATTTTTGTGATTTGTACATTTTTACCTGTCATGCTGGTGACGATAATTGGAAACTTGATTGTTATACTCAGTGTGTACCGGAAACGTTCTTTAGCAAAAACTCCGAATAGTATCTTCATATCATCCTTAGCACTCTTTGATTTCTTAAATGGGTTGATTGGAATTCCACTCTGTATGGTTGCTTATATTCTTCGTAGACAGTTTTTCTATATAGAAAACTGTGGAATTTGGTATCGTGTGCCTGCCAGAATATTTGTCACAATCTCAATGCTTCATCTCCTTGTGATCACTATTGATCGATTCCTAGCGATTAAATACCCTCTTCGGTATATTGTGTGGATGCCCGTTGAAAGAGCAATTCGAATTTGTATTTGTGTCAGTTTTGTTGGTGTATTTCTCGGGGGAATTCCATCTGCAGTCGGTGCCCTCGCAAGCCTGTTAGTGCCACCTCCTAATGTGACGTATGAATACGAATGCCGGAGCTCGGCATTTTATGATATATATGGCAATTCAGTGTACTTTTACCTCAGCGCAATTATCGGCTTGACAATTCCTATTATGTTTATTCTGTACTCATATATTTTCTCAGTTGCGTCAAAAAAGGCGAAGGAGATTGCCACACATCACGGAAAGAAAGTTAACAGGCGAGAAATGAAAGTTACCAAGACAGCAGCCATAGTACTTCTAGTTTACACTCTGTGTGTTGCACCAACCTTTCTAAAAAGCACAATTGTCCACAACGCTGTTGATAATGGTTCCACTTGGCTTGTGTGGTTCTTGTGGTTAGCAGATTTTCTCATCCTCGCTAACTCGATGATTAATCCATTAATATATGCTGGAAGAAGTAAAGAAATGAGAAAAGAATTCAAAGAAACATTCACTACATTATTTGTAAGATTTAACCGGATCAGAAGTAAACGCGGCGAAAGACGAGCAGACATAAGCTGTGTTTACGTAATATAACTGTTCAATCTTGTAAAATATAGGCATATGCATTAGGAAAAGAAATCATTCTCTATGGTTATTTATTTTTATCTGGTTTCCTGTATGACGATAATTGTAAACTTTATATCCTCACTGTAACTTTTGATCGATTTTTTGTGATTAAATACCGACTTCGATACCATATGTTTATGTTTAAGGTTGTTTTTACGGGCAAATTCATTTTTGTTGCTGTTGTTTTGCCAGCCGTTATGTGCCACCGCCCAATATGACGTATGAATACATAACGTTAGACTGTGGAATTTCTGCACATAATGTAATTTACGGTCAAACTGTTTTTGACTATATTTACTCCCTTTTTTGTAGTTTACAATTGTAATCAAGTTCTTTCTGTATGTTTCTGTGTAACTTTAGTTTATTGCGTCAATGAAACACGCCAGGGAAAGAAGCTTTGAAAACGAGAAATGAAAAGACAAAACAACAGTCATATCAGTGAAATTTATACTGTTCTTTGGTCATAGTACTTCTAGCGCACACTGTGTATTGCAGCAACTGCTCTCAAAGGCTCGGTATAGATCCACCTGGCTTTTGATTTACTAGTGTTTTTCAAATTTACTCATCTTTGCTCACTTGACGATGAAGAATCCGTTAATTTATGCAGGAAAGAGTAACGAAATTGGACAAGAATTCGAAAAAACCTTTTAATTCAGCACTTGTTTCCCCACGTCGTTTGCAAACACTAGTAACGTTTCAGTTGTATTATAGAAACATTAGATACCATCACACACATTGTATAAGGATCAAATGCCAAAGCGTTTGGCAGAAGCTGAAAAATGTGCAACCCCACATTAAAGAGAGCAATACAGATGGTTCAACGTCTCTGACATGCACACTAAACTAATGTCTAACGTCAATAATCTCATTGTATGTAACATTGGGAAAAAATTGCCTGTTACACTCTAAAATGTCTCCGTATACTTGTTCTATAATTAACATAATTCAGTCTTTGTTTAAATAAAGTCGGAGATATGTGCTGTCTCGACCACCCTACAGTCACTCTCAGATAGGGAGTGAGGTGCAAAGTGGCTCCTCGAATGTAACAGTGAGATAATATTGAATTTGTATTATATTTTGTTGCATTACATGGATATGTGGATGACTAAATCAATAAATCTTGGCGTTGCAGCCAACTTTAAGAAAATGATAATAGGCCTATTTACACGAGTTGCTGAGTATTGTTCTTATTGTACAGTATTTCAATTTTAATTCAATAATACCCTCCCTGCAGCTAGAGCGTGTCTACTATCTATTAATTTTAATTTATTTTAATGAAATAGAAAGCCGACCTGATGTTTTATCAATTCCAATTTATCTCCGTGAGCATGTTAATATATATATATACGTAGTTTGAGTTTGTGGTTAAAATAAAATTCATAAAAATGTAGTATTATCTTTGTATTGTTGTATAATGATAAGCCACTTTATGATTTCATTTACTGAAAATGATATACACGAACTATCAAAATAATAAAAACTAAGCTACTTATTAGCTTAGTATGTCATTAAAACAGCATAAAAATCGTTGTAGTTTTGGCAACACAGGCCTAGAATAAAAATATAGGCTCCCTGCTAGAGCTTGTGTGTTATAAAATGAATCTTTCGAACTGATTACTCCTTGAATTGAAGATACTGCCACCTCGTTCACGTATTGTTTTATGTTCATACATTGTACCATTTCAACTGCTTATATACCATACTTTGCTTGGAGGTCATGCGTCTGTTTTTTATTGTCATTTTCCAAAATCCAAGTTGAAAAAATCCACAATTATTTTTTTATACAACCTGCTTATTTACCATCTGAATTTGTAGCCACCCAACCAATAGTCATCATGGATCAGGGCCGTCAGAACAGCACCGACTTTGGCCTGATCAATTTTTCTCAATTCGTTTACATTAAATAGCATTACAATGTCTTTTTGAGGTTATGTTAAAGCAAAATTCCACCATACGCTTCTTTTTGTTTTTATGTACTTTTTGTACTTATGTATATTTATGCACTCTTTTGCTAATCCTAAATGTTAGTAATTATTATAGACTTTAAAAAAAAATGGTTAGAGATGTACTGTATAATAACAATTAACTACTTTTAAGATTTTGGGTTTTAGAGTCGGTATAAGGTAAGGTATAACCCTGTATCTGTGGTATAAGGGTTAAACCGGCCTTTATTCTTGCATTCTAATTGGACCCCTAAAGTGAAGGACATCCATTTTTCTAAAGTTTGCATGTGCTACTTAAAAATGCCATATTTTCACTTTTTCACCCCCGGCCTCCCGCTGACGCGGGAGGCCGGGGGGAGGCCCCACCCGTCGGGGAGAGCTGCTCCCCCCCCCCATAGGGGAAAAAAGCACAATTCGTCGGGGAGGAAAAATTATATGTATTTTCTACATATTCATAAACTCTAAAATCGATTAAATAAGCCTTTGAAACCCATAAATTGTAAAAAAATTTATTGGCCCCCCCCCCCCCACAGACCACTTTCAAGGCCTTTTAATCGAAACTGGACCACGCCCACTTTGATTTTGTCAATTTAAAGCAATCAAAAAGACAAGGACAGGCAATACCCTGTAATTTACTACTTTTTAACCGAGGACCTAGTCTTTAAATTTTTTTCTCAATTAACTTATCTAAGGCCTCCCTCTGCAATACGCTATCATTTGTATTGTTAAATATGTGTAAATTTGGAATAAACGAAAAGGCATTGTCGGCGGCAAGATAAATAAGTTGCAAACTTAATTTCTGTAGGCAGTTTTTTTTTTCTCCAACAAGGGTAAACCTACTCGTCGTCAAATAATAAAAAGTGTCCCAATGCTCTAGCTGTTTGAACAAATGTTTTCAGTTTTAGATTTTCCAGACAGGTCCTGAGATAAGCCTGCTTATATCGAAACACGAGCGCAGTCAGTAGGCCCATACTTTTAAGTAAAGAAAAATGTATGACATCATAAAAGCTAAGATTACATGAAAGAAATGAAACGTATATTACCGTATAGATAAACTTTTTCTTCATCTCCATAATTTTCCGCCAGCCACTCGTAGTGACATATTTATTTTTCAATATTTATTTTTGGTGTGGAAGAGTGGAGAAGGTGTCCTTGTTAGTTACTAATTCAACGTGAGTGACAAGTCCATGAAAGATTTTAAAGTCACACCACTGATTTTTATTATACCATTTGCACACATAAATGACTAAATTTTGTAGACTTTCGTTTACAACATCAACATAAATACATTTATCATCGGAAAACACATTACCTATGTCATTTCCCACTGGCTGTGATACATCATTGACTTAAATGAGAAAAAGTGGTTCGAGGACCGAACCTTGGGGAATTCCGATTTCATTATTCCAGGTTCAGATTTTTTGTCCAATGCAAAAAACAAATTGCATCCTGTTTTGTAGATTATTTCTAAACCAGTTCATCGAGTTTGCATCAAAGCCATATTTTTAAGTTCATATAATAATTATTATGATTTATTATATCAAAGCATTTAGCTATATCCAGAAAACACGAGCCAATTACTTCAAAGTCGTTTAGAGAATCTAGCCATTCACTAATTATCCTAAGTAATGATTCAATAGTAGAGTGTATTGAAATCAGGACAGATTAAGACTCCAGAAAATACCACTTTTCGTCAATTTAAAAAAACTTTATTAATATAGATATGATTTTTTAGATGATTGTTTATCGGTTGCTGTGGTTACATGGAGCTAATTCGTGCGTCGTCATATTTCTTCCCGTACTTTAATTCGATTTTTTTCTGTACTTTTGTGTTTCACCTCAAGCACTCGATCAACATGTAATTACCTTTAATAAATCATTGATTCATTTCATCTTTCATAGTAACTTGTACGCGGAAATTTAAATTATTCATACAGTATAAACAGCGCTGTGAAATTGTATTATTCTTCAGAGACATGGGCATATAATAGATTATATATCAAATATTTTTATCTATTTTGGTTAAGACAATTTTCATAGTACATTAACACCATACAGTTTTACTGTATTAAAGAATCATTAAACATTAAAATGTACAAAGATACAAAGTAATATAGCAATAGTACTTCTAAATACAGACATATAGATATATAGTAAGGATTGTAGTCAACTAAAAAAATCCATGAATTTATACCAGCCAATTTAAGAGTCTGCAAAAGAATAGGGGAATGGCATTTTTAACTGTAATTTTTAGATATGGTCCTATTAATAAAATATAAATCACAAAAGGTTAGTGTAATGTACAGGTTTCTGACAATTCATTACAATAGATGAGGGGGTGCAGAGGTGAAACGTATACACTTATATTATAAAGTATTATTTTTGGGGGGTATGTGGGCTTCGGTCTTAGGATTTAACGTTCCTACTCCGGGTTGCACAGTTCGATTAAATTTGACAGTGTTGTCAGAGTTGTTTAAGTTGTTGATGATGTTTTTGTTTAATTATGTTTGGGAATCACAATTTCCTATTTTTGCTTCTGCATGTGTCAATATTTAACTTGAAATGGTTTTGTGTACAGTGGATACAGCAAATTGTGTTTATATACTTTTTCTTGACGCTCTTGATCGCCTTGTTCTGTTTTTTTTTTTTGTTTTTTTGTTTTTTTTTTTGTTCTATAAATTTGTAATTCTGAAATAAAAGATGAATGAATTATTATTATTATCATTATTATTATTATTAAATTAATCGATGAGAATGATATTGATAATATTAGTAATAATAATTATAATAATGATACTTTATATCTGCAAGGGTTTGCACGGTCGTGCAGTTTTCTCAATTGTATATTGCTACAACCATCATTTTACTGTTGTCAAAAATCGTTCATATTAGTCAAATAATATTCTATATTAGCGCTATGGTTCTGGTCGTGGAACAAGTCTTTGATACAAGATTTAAAGTTAGTGGAAGATATAGTTCCACCGTACCTTGTTGAAAAATACCCTTTACTTTTAAAGGTTTAAATTTCAATTGCAAGTACTCTGGGCATAGTTGATTCGTATACTTTTGTGTTGTGATGACGATTTGGCCAAATCAAACCCCAACAATTTATAAATAGTTAATTGTAATTTTATATTTATACCTCCAAACATTTTCAAATCAATCTTTTCTTTATTACTAAAAAAAATTAAGGAAATTAAGAAAAAGTTTAAATGTACATACAAAAAAAATACACAAGCGCATGGTGAATTATTGTTTTAATATGTAACATTAAAAAAATAATGTAATGCGTACATACATTTCAAAGAGGGGTTCAGAAAGTTCCGAAAAAAAACCCAAAAAAGAAAGGGGGATCGGTTGGTCCTCCCCCGGGAAAATTTTGATTCCTAGATTGCCGGAAATGAGCTTTCCCGAATTCTGAGGTGTCTAATGACCTTTTAAGTTCTTCTAAGTTCAAGGTTTTCCCTCTCTTGAAAACGGTCAGGTAATTTTATCTCATTCTTAGGCCTATACATAAAGAGAGAGAGAGAAAAAAAGATATATTATTATATTCCAACAATATTGAGTAGTTGTATTCGTAGTCTTTCCTCCATAGATCGATAGGCCAGAAGAACGCACTTTCGTACATAAATTATTACGACATTGAACCCAAAACAGTGTTTGTTTAATTTATTTAATTGAAGGCTAGTTGGGCTAAGTCAAGTTTGTCTGATCTGCCAACTTATGCCTAGTAGGTTAGCATGCCTTTTGTAAACCAGGACTTATTAGTATTTTGTTACGTTTCTTCACAGGGGGGGGGGTTCGTCCGAACCCCTTGAACCCCCCACCCATCTCCGCCACTGACATACAGACCTAATTTATGATACCAGCATACAGGTCTCCCTCTAATTAAAGACCTTTCCATTTAAAAACCATCTATATGACGACTATTTTGTGGTCCCATATTACCAAATGTACTTTAGTTTCTAATTATATTCTAATTAGAGACCAAAGCTGCCAAAGACCATGGATGGAACCCTGGTCCCAAAAGCCTACTTTAATTGGAGGGAGACCTTATATTTATCTGAAACAGTAATGGAATTGACAAAAATTGGTCCGGTCACAGCCAGTGCAGTTCCGACGGCCTGGACCTGTATATGTATACATATTGAACACTAAAAAAAAGAGGAATGATACAATATTCGAAGAATCCACTTGCTGAAAATATTAAGTATCTTTAAAACTTAGGCACACACTGCGCCTGACGACACAAACACTGTCTGCTGATTGTAGCTGGCAGCAGGTGGTTGTCTGAGAAGATGGAGTTAAATCTTCAGTTGTTTGCTCCTGGCCTCAATTTCAGCATTTTTGTCTTCAACATATTCTTAGAGTAGGCAATTTCTACTACTTTTTGCAAGTCGTCATTAGTGGCGTGGCCTGCGGCATACATTAAGACAATGTGACGATGGGATAAGGTGTACACGAAATCTACTTGCTACAAAGAAAAGGTTTTTACTGTAGGCCTATTCTCGATTTACTTTTATAGAATATGCCTGGGTGTGGGGCATAAAAAGGGATCAGGGCTAAAAGGATGCTTGGAAGATAAAGGGCCTCTAAACTATGGTCTGATTACGTGAATTGTAAATGTAGATCTTTTTTTATATTCTCATTGCTTAACCATACTTTTGTATGTGTTAGAGGCAGTGTGAATATGGGAAAGGTCCAAAAATGACAGTTGTTTTTTTTTTCTTGTACAGTTGTCTACTGTACTCTTGAAATTGGCCTACAATACAATTTGCCAAAATTTGGTATAGTAGACCTAAGTTTGGGTCATACATGTTAATCATGCTACAGTTGAGTTAAGACGTGTCTAACGTGTGCTCCTGGATTAGCATTTCTCACAGTGTACTTACCTGTATGTAAAACGACATGGCACACACTAAGCGAGCCACGCGTGTCTCTGCTACATCGAAGACCAACCTAGACAAGAATAGTACGTACCTGAGGAAGTAGACTTGCCACAAGTCTCTATGATTTCCTAGTATTAGTAGCTAATTTTGGAGAGCGCCATTAGCGTCGGTATATATCGACAAACTTTTATGCGAATTAGAAACCCCAAGAAAAAGTATACTATGAAACGCCAAGCAAAAAGGTAATATGGAACGGCATTGGTGCCAAAATCGATTTTCCCAGATTTTTACTAATTAATACAAAGTTTAGGGACTGGAACACAGTCTGCTCATGCACCGCCTCATGTCGGTGCATGCATAAAACGTAATTTCCTAAAATTTGGATATCTGAGATTGACAGACAAAATTCTCTATAGGCCTATATTAATTTACTTCCTTGATTTAAGGAAACGTATATTGAGATACGCAAAGTTTAGTAGGTTAGAAGTTTAAAGGAGAGGACTTCCTTATGTTGTGATCATATTAGAATGTAATAATATCATTAAAAACCATTCAACATAAAACATATCAAAATTATTAAGTTAAACCTTCTACTTCGGTGCATGAATATAACGCAATTTTGGGATATATGAGATTTAATTAACATTTGATAATGTACTGAATATAAAATATTAAATATTTTACATTTTAATCAGCAATCTATCAGAAATACGGGGATTGGTTATACTGTAATGCCTTCAGAACCCCTGCAATACTAAAACTGGGATCCAACAGGCAGTGAATATTCCATTTTGATTTAGTGTAGATGTTTTTTTATATATTTTTTAATTTTATTTGAATTCGTTTTATTTTGTATGATTCATATGATATTTTCCAGAGAGAGATAAATGAATGAATGCCTGAAATGATACTTTATGGGTTTCAGATTACTGTACAAAACAGATATCATAAATCATCTATTGTCCGACTGTGTGCATTAAACATTTGACGACGACGATAATGTCTCCGAATTCCCAACCGTAACTTAGGCTACGGACCTCGCTTGACACTTCACAGGGTAAACTCTGGATCCGCGTTTGACATGTACCGTATTTAATAATAATAATAATAATAATAATAATAATAATAATAATAATAATAATAATAATTAATAATAATAAATTTTAATGCTTAAAAAAGGTATATTTACAGTATATTTATTTATAAAAAATAAATTTCAAAAAAGGGCTTGAAAAATCTGCTCTGCTGCTACTTATAAATCTTATACTAAACCATTGTTCCATGAATATAATGTCTGGAATATTTAAAATTGAAATAATTTACAAATTGGTATGTTTATGTTTCGTTTACACAAAGGTACGCTACCTCTTCATATCGCCTCTTTATTTTCTAAACTATCCTCTCACCATTGTCACAACACTAGATTTTCTTTAAAATAATTAACTTTACCTACTACATCCAAACTTAGACGTCACTCTATTTTCTATTCTGGTCCAAAATTATGGACTACACTTCCCTTACCTCTTACAAATCCGCCATTAGTTGCAAGCTTCAAATTTAATTTTAAACGCACTCTGGTCTCGGATTACGGTGCACAGTAGGTGGGGTGTACAGCCTCCTCCATAATTGACTCTGTGATATTTTACTTACTTATTTACTGAATCCTTTTTTTGTCAACATCAATATTGTAAAATGTAATTCTTTTCTTTTCCTTTAAATATTGGCACATTGTGTTTTGATATAACGCTTGAGTTATTCGTGCGCCCGGATTAACTGTAACTTTTTAAATTCTATTTATTTATTTTATTATTATTATTATTATTGTTTTTTATTTTTTAACTTATTTTATTATTATTTTTTGCATTGCATTACTGTATTTAGTTTTATCATTACAATTGATTGTCTCAACTCTTAGGTAATTTACTTCTTTTAAAGGGGGGCCTAGGCTTTAAAGTTTCTTTGATAAACTTATCTAGGCCTCCCTCTGCATATTTTTTACGCTATCATCTATAGGCCTATGTTAAATATGTGGAAAACTTGAATAAAACGAAACAAAACGAAGGAGAGAGGGGATGAGTGGAAGATAAAGCAACCCTACACGTATTGTAATCTTAAAGAAATTTATTTTCTATATACGGTCAGTGTTTAACCATACCATGGTATTGTCGCATACATATATATTTTTTACCGTTTCAATTTTATAGGTGGTATCAAAATTCATCGCAGTAGTTAAATGCCTAAATGGCATGTAATATTAAAAAATAAATATGGTGATTTTTGTTGCAGCACATAATGTCTAATCTATGTGGGGGAACTGAGAAAAATTGCTCATGCCAGAAAAAATTACAGTAGCCTATATCATCACCTTCATTTAATGACATTGAAGAAAGCATGATATAAGAACCACTGCGCATGTCTAATTTCAGTCCATGTTTTGTCTCTCCAATCATTGCAAGACTGTTCATTGGTTCGTTTATATTGGTTATGAGCATGCATCTACATACAATAACATTAGCCTAATTGAAATTCTCATAATTCATTTGTATCTGTTACGCCTGAAGTGCCAAGTCTTGGGAGCAGAAAACCCGAGAAATATCCTAATGCTAACAAAAGCAAACAACCACAGAGACAAAGAGAAGACAGCAGAAGGAACCAGTGTCACTGCTCTGTTCTCCAGACAAAAAGGTAGTGGTGGACAGTTTTTCATGGCGGTAACAATTGATTTGTTGATACAACAAAACGTTTCTGTAGTGTTATTTATTTTTGTGATTTGTACATTTTTACCTGTCATGCTGGTGACAATAGTTGGAAACTTGATTGTTATACTCAGTGTGTACCGGAAAAGTGCTTCAACAAAAACTTCGAGCAGTATCTTCATATCTTCCTTAGCACTCTTTGATTTCTTAACTGGGTTGATTGGAGTTCCACTCTGTATGGTTGCTTATATTCTTCGTAGACAGTTCCTATATAATTATAGCTGCGGGACTTGGTATTTTATGCCCGCCACAATATCTGTCACTATCTCAGGGCTGCATCTAATGGTGATCACTATTGATCGAGTGCTTGCGATTAAATACCCTCTTCGGTATAGAGCGTGGATGCCCGTTGAAAGAGCAATTCGAATTTGCATTTGTGTCAGTTTGCTTGGCTTTTTTCTTGGAGGAAGTTCATTTGCAGTAGGTGCCCTAGCAAGCCTGTTTGTGCCACCGCCTAATGTGACGTATGAATACGAATGCGGGAGTTCAGCGTTTTATGATATGTATGGCTACCCTGTGTACATTTACCTCATCCCGATTGCCGGTTTGACAATTCCTATCATGTTCATTCTGTACGCATATATTTTCTCAATTGCGTCAAAAAAAGCGAAAGACATTGCCACACGCCACGGAAAGAAATTTAACAGACGAGAAATTAAAGTTACCAAGACAACAGCCATAGTACTTCTGGTTTACACCCTGTGTGTTGCACCAACTGTTCTAAAAAGCATTGTCCATAAAGCTGTTGATAATGGTTCCACCTGGCTTGTGTGGTACTTGTGGTTAACAGATTTTCTCATCCTCGCTAACTCGATGGTGAATCCGTTAATATATGCAGGAAGAAGTAAAGATATGAAAAAAGAATTCAAAGAAACATTTACTTCATTATTTGTAAGAATTACCCGTATCAGAAGAAACAACAAAAGAGGCATTTGTGTTGACGGTTCGGGTTCAGTAAAAGCTAAATCAGATGCAAAGGCATCCATTATATCAACAGACTTAAGAGCTCGTTTCCCCTCGTCGTTTGAAAACACTGGAGATGTTTCAGTTCATGTATTATAGGAATACAGTATTAAATACCATCACACAAATACACACACCCACACACTCCACCATTAAGGATAAATGCTATTAGAGCGCATTGGCCGAATCTCAACGGGTTCTCATTTCTTGCAACTCCTCATTAAAGAGAACTATATAAATGGTTCGATCAGCACATTGGCCGAGATTTTACATTAACAAGCCTAATCTCTTTTCTCAGCCAACTGAACTTATTTCTGCAAATTCTAGGCCTAGATAAATTTTCATTGCCATAAAATTATTGATAATACAATAGTATTACAATAATCGCACATTAATATTTAGGATAGCATCTTCTCACATTTAATTTCAATTATACTTTTCAATTTGTAATACACTTAAATTTTTTATTTTACTTAATTTTAAGAATTAGTGTAATGTTTCATATGCTTATGTACAAAAATAGTATCATGTTATGCTACGACAATAAATTTTATTTAGATTAAATAATTTTGTTATAATCATCCTTATCATCATCATTATCTATTATAGTCCGGCAGCTTAGCAGATGGATGAGGACGTTCCGGACAAAAGCACCAATTTTTTTTTACATGCTTCTTATGGTCATAGCATTCAATTTTTGGTAAGAACCACCTTAATCTTGGATTTCAAAATGGCCGCCTAATAAAACCTATGTTTATCTATATCTTCGCTTCTAAACCACTTGGAATTATAATTCTAATGTCTGAAACTATTTTTATATGGTCAAGGAAAAACCATCATACCATTTTTGACCTGGTCAGATTGCCACAAATAGGTCATTTAAGGTCATTTAAGGTCAAATATTGTATGGTATCTTAAAAATTACATAATTGTCATATTTTACATTAAAACCATACCCTGACTCTCAGAATATTCAAAATCTTTACTATGAACTACAATATTTAATTCGAGGTCATTTTGGCGGCCATCTTGAATTTCAAAATTGCTGCCACGCAAATCTTATATTTATCAATATATCGGTTTTTAAACCACTTTAATGAGAATTATGATATCTAAAATTATATTTATGGTCAAGGATTTGTAACACTTGTGACATGTCAGATGGTCATTAAGATCATAAAAGGTCATTTAAGGTCATTCAATTTATATACCATACCATTACCATCTTTTATCTGTTCAGATTGCCACAAATAGGTCATTCAAGGTCAAATATTGTATGGTATTTTAAAAATTACGTAACTCATGTATTACATTAGAACATTAGAATCATATTCATACTCTCAGAATTCAAATGTTTTACTATGAAATATATATATATATAAAAAATCTGTCGTCTCAACCACTCATGGAAGATTGTAATCTTCCTTCTTAGTATTTTCATAACACATGGAACCACGACATATTTGAGAAATATTTGGATATAGGCCCTGTCTCTTATACACATCTTTTCCTATGGTCGGTACACGAGCGAAACGAGCATTTAAGCTGGGGCCGGGGACCACCAAGGGCCCCCGGTGGACTACGCGTATTTGGCGATACTTTTGACGATTTTTTCATTATTTGATAGGCATCAAGCTATTGTAATATGGTTTGATAATCGTTGTAAATCACACCATCCATGATGAAACGTTATGCTATACGTAAAAGATTAGACCTACTTTATAAAATGACATATTTCATAAATATTTTTTTTTATTCTCCGATGAAACCTCCTTTTTCGCGACGAGGGTGCTGGGTTTTGTCACCTCAAAAAAAAAAATCAATATCTGTAGCAAATTTAAAAATACTTGATATTAGTCTTCATCGTTATTATCATCGTCGCCAGGCATATCATTATTATATATTTAACAGTATTTGTAATAGTGATAATAATAATTTTTAACAATATTAATAAGTCGTCGTCTTCATCGTCACAATTACCATTGTTATTGTTCGTCGTATATGATTTCATGATAATACACAGAATATCACGGACGACGACGGTATAGGCCCATGCTATAGACGTAGGCCTATTCAAATACTACTAATTTTGCCCGTAACATCAAAACTTTCAATATCGAGTAATCGAGTGCATCTGCAATTTCGCAAAACAACTTTTTTAACATAGAAGGCGGCTCTTTACTCTTTTTCAGCACTGCATGGCGTAGCAAATGGTTAATAATCATTAATTCAAAGAATGTGTAAAGTAGAATAGAACATTTTTCACATTTCCTATACATTAGATATGTGTGGTGGTGTAGGTTTTTATGTTCTTTCAGTCATTATTTGATTTAATTTCTATGTTATTATAAATAAAAAACCTTATTTTATGTTTAAATTGGTCATAATATATGTTGCCCTTTTTGTAATGCTACAATAATAGGCCTATAGAAAGAAATAATATTATCCGTCATTATTCAGCCTTTTATACTGATTCGATTAATTGAATAATTTTTCTATTGTCTGTATTTGATACGATCCATGTATGGTATTATTCGATTGGTAAATGGAGTAATTATTAATATAGCTTTGTGACAATTATATTGATACCACCCATGTGTGGTATTATTCTATTGTTAAACGAGATAATTATTAATGCAACTCCTTTCAGTATATCTTAACCACGTATTCAGAAGTGTAGTATGATTCGTTTTGGTAAACCTAACTATTTGAGAAGTATCTTTCTTTATAAGATGTTAAGATAGCCTGTGGTATGATGCCTTATTCGTTTCAGTAACGTGAAATGAATTGTTTTGCATAGTCGATTTATAGTATGGGATTTAAGTAACCAGAGTATATTAAGAATATTTTTGATAGGTATATTTGATGTGGCATGTTGTTCGGCTTGATTAACCAATGATTGGAACCATTACATTCATTACAATACGTACTTGTGTTTATCGTCATTCATCTCTGAACGTATTCTCCATTTTAAAACTAGTGGTTTACAGGTTACAATTATAATGTTATTATAATTACGATTGTTTGTTTGCTTACATCACAATATTTTTGCAGATTTATGGTTGTACAACTATCATTAATGCGAATTATGATATATAACACTCAACATTATGCTTGATGAGACGTCATTGTGTTATGACGTCAGTTTGTG
Source organism: Anneissia japonica (assembly GCF_011630105.1). NCBI lineage: Eukaryota > Metazoa > Echinodermata > Crinoidea > Comatulida > Comatulidae > Anneissia > Anneissia japonica. The sequence goes on from NW_022741522.1 coordinate 275,678, forward strand.
TTAAAAATCTGTCGTCTCAACCACTCATGGAAGATTGTAATCTTCCTTCTTAGTATTTTCATAACACATGGAACCACGACATATTTGAGAAATATTTGGATATAGGCCTACTTGATAGTGCCTAATTATTCAGAATTTCCAAAACTAGAGATATATTTGTGATAAGCTTAAATTTTACGAAGCAAATACCATAATCACATAAACTTAAAAAGTTATAAAATACTTTGCATCACATTTTTAACCTGTCAAGCTTGAAATGAAATTGTGCAAACAAAGGTTATTCAAACGGTAAAGCAGCATCAGCTTGCAAAGGGGAGTATATAAGCAACCGAGGGAATAATAAGCTTTTCTCCTTGGTAGGATGATTAAATACTTGTTTTTAAGCCAATATCCTATTATTTATATTTAAAGGCTTAAATGTTCTACATAGCAATGAAAAAAAAATGACACATGGGAAGGTGTTGCGTGACTTTACGTGCATTTATTAATAATGTAGATTATGAGTAAACAGAAGAACGACATGAGCAATGAACATACTTGTTATTAATAGGTAACGTAATTTAATATATGATAAAGATGTTTAATATATTCAGGCAATGTGTTTGAACAACTCTAGGTATCTTGTTATTCAAACAACAGGAACATTGTTAATCAGTGGTATTTGACGCCAGTGTTTATTCAAAATCTATGTGCGATAAAATGTAAAAAATAAAAGTTGTTTGGCTAATAATTAAATGAACCAAACTTTTACAAAGTTTGTGTCGACAGCATTCAAATTCACTCGCATTTAAACTCGCAGAGATAGGCAAGGCCTTCTGAAGTATAGCAGTTGCGGTCGTCCCATTTTAGGTCATCAAACCACACAGCAGCGCAATTTTGATTCCCTCCCTGGTTATTTGGCTCGTCCTTTGCCCAGTTTAGCTCGCCAGCAACCACCTTTCTGGCGTCGTCCCAATGCCACCCTTCGTTATTCTTGTACAGCCCAATCCAATATCTGGCACCATATGTATCAGTGATCCTTCCACCAGTTGCATCTTTCCAAAGTGAATTGGCAAACTCGCGTTCTCCATCATTAGTGAGTGTAGCCAAACTAAGACGAGCATACTTGTCATCGCACGAAAAATCAAATGAATGACAATGAGCACGAGCGTCATTCCAGTTGTCGTGATCCATGAAGTATATGTAGCAGGCGTTATCGTATTCACTCCAGCCATCCGGACAATCTGCGTCAGTGAGAGTCATTAGTACTCCAACAACGAAGAGAGACCACAGCATCATGGTTACTACTGAAACAAACAGAATAAATATTACCCATGATTCATTGCTTGAATCACAGCGCGTTAATATATTCAATGGAATGAGGCTTTTAATTCAAAAAGAGCATATGTGCCATTTTTATTCCTTCATCCCAGACTGAAGCTACACAAATTCAAGTTATCAACTGCAAAAAAGTTAAATGAATTTATAAATAATTACAGACGAGCTCAGTAATATCAAAAGATAATGTGTTCTTGTCAACAGTGAACTTTTTTGCCAGAAAGTCCTTATAACAGTTCCTATTTTACACACAAAACATATATATGCAACTTTCTAAATGTTTCAAGTCGTAATTTATATATTATATTTAATCGTACCGAATAACCCGCGTTATAACTGTTATATATTTTGTTCCTATGACACCATTTTAGTTCAATATAAGCTTGATATTCAAATTTTATTCAACAGACTTATTTGATCTGTTTTTACTATAAACACGTCTTACAAGTATAATACCTACAGTATTTGTTTTGCAATACGTTTTATACAGAATTCAAAATTATAATGTCTTCCTAATTCACATTGAATAATGTTTCAGTTTGTAGAATAATCTATTAATTTATGTTAGTGTAAGTATTTTGTTTTTCAATATTGAAGAGTAATTTTTATAATTTATGACAAAATATTGTATATTTAAAGAACACTGGCTTTCTTTAGTAGAATCATAACTCTACTCTAAATATTATGATGAACATTTTTTCTGATATTTTACGAGGCCTTTCTATTTATTATTTCTCGTTTTCATTCCATATTCTATTATATTTTACAAGTAAGATTTAGTTTAATATTTTTATAACTATACAAGACTTTACATATAAAATATAGTCTACACTTACACATAATGTCATTTTTATACACCATTTAAACCAGTTTTCTAATATTAGTAATATTTAAAAGATTTTTTATATAAATTTATAAATATTACTTTTTTCTCTCCTTTTTGTTTGTTGTTTTGCGCAATAAAGTGCTTAGGCCTATTTATAATTTCCAATACCATAAAGCTAACGATAAGTCAATAATAAAAAAGCTGCTCGCCTCATGTGCAAGTATGGAATTGTCCTCTGTTAAAACTTACAAACATATGTAAATTGATAATTATTTTGAAAAAATTGACGAACCATACCAATCAGTGTATATAACATTTATTAAAGACGGCTGGTGTGCACGTATTACTTACCTTATAAATCGGCACGTTCCAACAAGTTGACTAGTTGCGTCACTAATGAATTTCACTGTTTCCTTTTTCCAAACTCCACTGCAATAGCATTTTTGGGGAAAAGGTTCGAAGTTATATACGTTTCATTAGAAGGGCGGGGATATTACCAAAACGAACAATTAGCCTATCATATTGCCAGGAACCACCTGTATGTGAATTTTTACAAAAGAATATAATTTTTGGGTTGGGCCTTGATAAATGTCAAAAGGTTTTGCTGATATAAGCAATTTGGCTTATGCACCATATTGCCGCGGATGCTTACTATCTCAGAGTTGTTAACATAGAGCTGAAAGTTTTAATAACGGTAATTAACATTGTGATAAGCATTTTCTCTTTTTTTCAGTATCCTGAGTTCATAAAGAACGATTCGTGACAAAATAGTTTACGTTGGATACCTGAACGAAATGTTCATTTTACCCTCGCTCGCTGGGGAAGTGTGTGTGTGTCTGTCATGAGTATATTTCCCGCACGATTAAAATCGTAACGGTACTGTGTTTGGTCTACAGGAGCTCGTGCTTCGTATAGGTCATTCCATTCATAGAAAAAAAAAACATTTTTATCGGAGAAAGCGTACCTGTCGTTCGCCGTACTATACATAACTCCGGCTATATAAAGTTGATTTTGAGATTTAAAAATGTTAATCTTATTATTGTAGTAGTGACACTATGTCCACGTTTTAATTATTGTTATTTATTCGTTAATATTATTATTCGAACAAATGGTCAATGAGTAAAAAATTTAAAAATAAATTTAAAACAATGAATAGATAAAACAAAATAAAAAGATATATATTAATAGTGGGGAAAATGTGGTAATAATTGCCTTTCAATTATTTAATGTTGTCAACGCTTGACATAAAATGCAGCATTTTATGTCAAGCGTTGACAAAGACTACAGGAGTAGCCGAAATATTCGCCTAATAAATTTTAGTGTTTCTAAAGTCAACATCTTACGTATTTGAGTTTCTTTACTGTTACGTTATATTATATTTACATATGTTTCGAAACACACGTGGACACGCCTTCTTCATATATATATATATATATATATATATATATATTCACTCGCCACTGAGGAAGGACTAGTGTTGTCCGAAAGCTCTGGTTCTATTTCTGGCTGTTTTCTTACGTTTACTTTTTAGCTGTTGCTTATCATTTTTGTATCTCTACTGAGATCCAGCCATTGTTTCCCACAGCATTGTTGCTGTCTCTTATACACTCCACAGTATTTGGTCCGTGAAGGTTAAATTTTCATTTTCAATTATTAATATATTATTTTGGCTGATTTTCAAAGAAGATATATAAAAGTTAGATGAAAAAAACTTTTTTTTATGGATGTTGTTTGGGTTATTTTATTAAAAATGTATATTTTGCGTCAAGGACGGGACATTAAAAAATGCTAAACATTTCTTAAACTGTAAATCTGATAACAAAATTTTGGTGCAGACACAGTTACATTGTATTTCCTCTATTACAAAATCATGTGTTTAGTTGAAATTTGTTATTATTAATTTCATACTTACACATTAAAAATTAATGATTGTCCCGGTGTGACATTTGAGGAGGTTTTTTACATTCATTAGGAAAGTAATGCTATGAAAAATTTAATATTCGATATTCTCCTACTAGAGACTATAACTTAATATTTTATCAACCAATTTTTAGATAATTTTTTGTTTAACCTGCCTAAAATATAATATTTTGAAAACAAATTGTCACAGACGGGACAGTTTTTGTCACAGACAGGACAATTTTGACACGGACACTTAAAAAATTAACGCAATACAAGTTTTTTTTTTGCTACTAAATTATAGTACAAATGTAGCAAAGCAAGTAAAATGTTGAAATGATATTAGAGAATAATTTTTATCCCTTTTTATATTAAAAAGTATAGTATGTTATGCGAGAATTTGCATAATAATGAACCGTAACCAGGAAACGTGTTTCAAAACATTGCTTTCGCGAAACGTAGGCTTGTTCACAGCGTACGTAATTGAATGCTGATTGGTCATTTTGTTACCCGGAAGTCAATGCAAGACCCCTCGCAACGATTAAAGCCAGGCTTAGAAAAGTTAAACACGGTGGCGCGCCAGGCATAGTTACTATAGAAACACAGCCCGGCTTGAGATAAGCCACCTAGTTCAGACTGGCAGGTGGATAAACCCGGTGAGTTGAGCCGGGTTTATCCACCTAATCTGATCTAGGCCTTAACAGTGTACCAGCTGGTTAAAGGCGGGCACTCTATGAAGAACGCAACGCGACTACGCGCGCGCAGTGGGTCGTTTTTAATGACGATTCGTTCAGACTGCCACCGACAATCAGCAGACGACGTCGCGTCGTCTAGTGCTCACAGGGAGCGGAGTTGGATTCGTCGTGCGACGGTCGTACGGACCGTCGCACGACGCAGTGAGTGCCCGACTTCTACATAGCAGAAGATTCTGAGTACGGAATACAGATGTGTACCATAAAGCATGCTTTATGGGAAAAAAAACTCGATGCCGTGTTATTCCAAATTAATTATGATTTTTATAGGTAGACCTATGATACACATACTGTCTAAGTTGAGCTAATAATAATATATGTAATGTTTATTGAACAATAAACATTATTACGTATGTTATATACGGCTGATAGCTATTAAATTTAAAGGTTAAAGTAGACAAACAAACTGAACTCCCATTTTTATTGTGCTATTGCGTACATCATCAAAAATCAGGTGTCTATTTTCACAGATTGTTTTTTATTTATTCAACATTATTTTATACATAACACAGGGTGTTTTTTCACACTCAGTTATTAATATGAAACTAAACTCTAAACAAGTGATGTCGCCAGTGGGGAAGGTTCCCCCTGTCGGATTGGCCTGGACCCCCGTCGACCGACGCAAAGACGAGATTGTTGGACCACACATTTAAAAGATTAATAATTTGCCTATATGTATACACCAGAGCCTTGTCGTATTTTATTGACTTTGGGTCTATCTAATTAGCATACCACCCCATAAACTATGCTTTAGACAATTTAAAATATGTTTAAAGACGATTTTAAAGATTTGTATAGATAAGATATATCAAATATAAAAATACGATTGTGAGAGACTGTAATACAAAATATGCGCTTTCTAGAGAAACCATGGAGTCCACTGATAGGTTGACATACGATAGTATTTCATTTCATTTCAAATAACTCTATTTCAAATGTTTATATTTAATATTGGAATTTGTATATATAGAATTTTAATTTTTTTCATAATATTTTATATTATTGTCGTTGTCGTGAGAGATCCCCTCGACAGTATCATTCTTCTACTTTTGGGCAATCCTGCCATATGACAACTATATTTTTATATGTGTTTATAGCGCAATAAATAAAATGAAATGAAACATTTTTTATTTTTTTAAAGTAGAATTATCTACTTTAACAGTTGATTCATAATAATTGCAAAAAGAAAGAAAAAAAAAACATTTGAAGAGGGCAAAACCGCAAAAGCAAACAAAGCCTGAAGGAGTCTTGCCTTATGAAAAAAAAAATACATGAAACGGATAACAAAAAAAAAATCAACAACAGTTCACAAGGAGACAGAAAAGAAAATTATATCGGAAAAAATAAAGGTAATAAGTACAGAAACCGATCGTCATCTAAGAAATAATCATTTAATTAATTAAATCTTTAGACAGCAAAACATTATTGTCTCAGGTTAAATAACGAGATAGAATATGTTTCAGTTTAATGAAACAAACTCCAAAAAAGGTGATACAAGCCATTTTTTATTTAAACTTTATTTATTTTGTTCATCATTTTTTGTTCATACTATCCTATGTAAATATAAAGGGTTGAATGTAATGAATTAATAACTAATGTGATGCAGTTTGGACCAATGAGAAGGCAGATTGAATGAGGCAATTAAAGAGTTAAAGGCCAACTCAGACAGCGTCGGCCGACGCAGCCCGACGCGATTTGTTGTCGCGTCGGGTCTGTGTGAGTTGAACGCAGACGCGATGGTGTGCGTCGGGGGCAGTCGCGTAGTAGAATATTAAACATGTTTAATATTTCTCACGACGGCTTAAGACTGTCCCCGACGATAAACCGCGTCGGGCTGCGTCGGCCGACGCTGTCTGAGTTGGCTTTAAGGTGATATAAAAATGTGTCTGAGCTGCTTGTTTAAGGTAGGTTGTTCCCAACTAATGTAGAGGGCCTCCGGTACCATTGAAACATGTCATGGATTAAACTTTTTATATTTGTAAAATACATTGCTACATTTGTACTATCTTAATATGTAAAATATGCATTATTAATGGTATAAAAAAATTTAAATGAAACAAACAAAAAAATATAGTGGTTGACAAAAAACAAAAATTGTAATTGAACAAAATACATGGAATAAAAAATACATGTTTTAGTTTCATTCAGTTTAAATGAATTATGAGTTTTTGATAGATAGGGACAAGTCAATTCGAAGAGATGAGGCAGAATAGGCAAAGGTTCGTTGACCATATTATGTTTATATTTTAGATTTTGGGATAGTGGGAAGGCTTCATTTGTAGCGAAGACGACGGTTTTGGATAGAGATTAAAAATTTGTAAGAGTTAAGATGGTAATGAAATCAAAAGTATTGAAAAATAAAATGTTATGTTCGTTGTAATTGTTAATTTGAATAGGCAGGGGAGGCGCTCTTATACACATCTAGATGTGTATAAGAGACAGGGGGGGAGATGGGAAGGGCCCAATCGGGAAGAAAAAATTGTCATAGATTCTCATACACTTCTGGCGGCTACGCTTAACCACACCCACTTACGTTTTAGTCTGGAAGAAATCCAACACCCCGACGAGGACATCTGCTCCCCCGTTTGGCAAATCATGGCACCACCCCTGTGAATAGGTATTGCAAATCCAATTGACATTGGAAATTTGAAAACCAATAAAACGATGTGGTTGGAAAATGGCTACCAGGCCAATAGAAGACGTAGGTAAAAGTCATTATTAATAAATTATGAAAAAAAAATAATATCCTATAAATGAAAATTCTACATGCATTTGCCTCAAATTTATTGCTAATCAGAATTAGAATACGAATTTTTGAAGTTTTTAGCTTTTCATGATACTGCGAAAAAAAAGCTACAATGAACATAAATGCCATTATTTTTTCCAGTACATAAACAGGGCGCGACAGGGCGAGTGATTGTAATCTCAGATACCAGAATATCTCGATCGAAATTCCGTTTTGTCGATAAAATACTAAAAATGATGGCGTATCATATGGTCTCAGTTTTGCAGTGCTGTTCGACTACGATTGTGCAATAAGAGTGTAATACACAATTCACTGCTTCTAATTAAATTCGAACTCTCAACGAGGCCCAGTGGACCAGCTGGTTAAGACGTGTTCATCAGAAGATTCCTGGTTCGAATCTCAGACCATATTTTCGACTTGCAGATTTCTATTCCTTAGCGTTCAAAATTTATATATATTATTATAAAATTACCGCGCTACATTGTAAATGCTCACAAAAAAATTCGTATCATATTAAATTCTGTTATTTGCTATGCATCAGCTAGTGCTGTCCAACTACGCATGCACAAGAATGCGAAGAATAATTCCTAACAAAGCCTCCATGGACCGTAGGTTAAGGCGTTTGCATATACAGCATAAGGTAAGGTTCGAATCCAGGCTGGGAATTTTTTTTTGCGCACACGCATGTTCCTCTTATCTTAACGTTCACAATTTATATACAGATAAATTATAAACGGTATAGAAGAGAAAGGATCATGAACTTTACTTCGCGTTCTTGGCTGAATTCATGATGCGTTTTTATCTATGCATCTATGTATAAAACATGTTGTATCACATTGGGAAAACTCGAAGCCGTGTTATTTAAAATTGAAAATAAAAACGGCTAAAGGCGACAATTTGTATAGCTTATGATCCACATACTGTCTGGCTAATTAATATGAACAATAAAATATGTCAAAATTTAAATGTTAAAATAGACAGTCAAAGTGAAATCGCAGTTTTATTGTGCTTAAAATTCACATTTTTATAGCTTATATGATCCACATACTGAGGTTGAGGTAATTAACTTGAATTAATTAGTTCAAGTTAATTACCTCAACCCACACAGTATGTGTGGGTTGAGGTAATTAACCTGAATTAATTAACAATATTAAGATTTATTATTACGGGTGAAACCTATCAAAGGCTAAGGTACAAAATGAACCTGTACTGGCGCAGTTTAATTGCGCGGAATTTCGTTGATTTCCATGTTTTCGTTTAATGCCAGTAGGCCTACATTCAACGTAATGTTTCACATAAATATCAGGGGTTAGGTACATAAACAAACACAGTGAAAACAAAAAGTTCGATGAAGAAAAAAACCTGAATCACTTGTTTGTAAAAAATATATATATGGAAAGCGATATTTAAACCATTTTAAACATTAAAAATGTTGTAAGGATAAAATCCATCAGACAGACATATAAATAATCCGATTGTGACACTGTAAAAGTATGCATTTCGAAGACATTCATTAATTGTTTATTCAAGTTTTGTTTTCATTTTGATTGTGTTAATTTATATTTATCTTCTTTATTTCTTTTCTTTATGTTCATAATGCATAATATACGATCGTAACGTCAGCATACGATTCTTCTTCTATTCTTGTCGAGCCACTAGGGCCCATGTGCTGGACTGACCCTCAGTTTTTGTAGCGTGAGGCAGGTGAGGGTGTGATGTCCCTGGGTGGGACGCCAGTAATGAATTCGGGTGTTACGTATTTTCATAGTTATAATTCTTTATAGGACTACTAAATGTACTGTTATTTCTGATAAACATTTTTTTTGCAAACTGTTTATTTCAGACCACTCAACATTTTTTCGATAAACGGTGCAATTAGTGCAGAGCTACACTACACAATGGACACTACTGTTGAGATGTGTATAAGAGACAGGGTCTCAGTTTTGCAGTGCTGTTCGACTACGATTGTGCAATAAGAGTGTAATACACAATTCACTGCTTCTAATTAAATTCGAACTCTCAACGAGGCCCAGTAATGAAGGAAGGAAGGAACGAACGAACGAGCAAATAAGGAAGGAAGGAAATAAACAAACAAAAGTAAATAAATAAATAAAAATATAAATAAATAAATAATAATAATGATGATTATTAAATGATATTTATTAATTATTCAATATTGACAAGGTATAGGTATTGAATTACAGCCGATTAAACAATAAACATTAAGTTGTAATTAATAAGACAAAATGCTTATTCCCATAACAGTACCAATGTTAATATCATAAAAAATTTTCGGGCTCAAAATGTTATTATTTTTTTCTTATTTACACACTTTTGAAATAGAAAATTATTATTGTAAATGCATAGGGTATTACATAGTCACACCCACATAAGATACAGATCAGATTTCTTGGTTTTTCTGTTTTTTTGTTTGTTAAATAAATACCCAATTTGACATTTTAACACAGCCTCAGCCACAGCTCATTCAATGGCAATGTTGACAGCATTAGTAGGTTGGGGGCGCTAACCAAATGGTCTATTAAACAAACACAGATTCGAGTGTTCTGTGTCCAAAAAGAAACTCAATACAATTTCAATTTGTCTCAAAGCTATGTTTATGCTTTACTTAGTGCTGATTTTAATGGAATATTAAGGCCCTCACCATATTATCAATTGAAGAATTGAAGAAACTATTTCGTAAAGAGGAGTAGGTATGGTTCAAAAGGATCAAACTTAAAAGTAGAAGAATGATACTGTCGAGGGTTCTACTCACGACAACGACAATAATATAAAATATTACGAAAAAAATTAAAATTCTATATATACAAATTCAAATATTAAATACAAACATTGAAATAGAGTTGTTTGAAATAAAATGAAATACTATTTTCTGTCAAACCTATCAGTGGTTCCCATGGTTTCTCTAGAAAAGCGCATATTTTGCATTACAGTCTCTCACAATCGTATTTTTTATATTTGATATATCTTTTCCACACAAATCTTTAAAATCGCTTTTAAACATTTTAAAATGTCTAAAGCATAGTATATTGGGCGGTATGTTAATTAGACCCAATTAACGTAAGTCAATAAGGTAGGACAAGGCTCCGGTGTATACATAGGAAAACTATTAATCTTTTAAATGTTTGGTCCAACAATCTCGTCGTTGCGTCGGACGACAGGGGTCCCAGGCCTGTTCGACAGAGTGGGGACCTTCTCGGCTGGCGACATCACTTGTACTGTATAACTAAGGTTTAGGATTTAGCAGCATATTAATATCTGAGTGTGAAAAAAAACACCATGTGTTGTGTATAAAATAATGTTCAATAAATATAAAACAATCTGTGAAAATAGACACCTGATTTTTTTTCATTAAAAGCGAATAATTATGTACGCAATACCACAATAATACAGGGAGTACAGTTTGATTGTCTACTTTAACCTTTAAATTTAATAACTATCACCCGTATATAATTATTACATGTAATAAATGTTTATTGTTCAATAAATTAGCTCAACTCGGACAGTATGTGTGTCACACCTATAAAAATCATAATTAATTTGGAATAACACGGCATCGAGTTTTCTCCATAAAGCACGCTTTATGTTACACATCTGTATTATTCCCTACTCGGAATCTTCTACCTATGTAGAAGTCTTCAGTCTCACTGCGTTGTACGACGGTCCGTCGCGACGGTCCGTACGACCGTCGCACGACGAATCCAACTCTGCTCCCTGTGAGCGCAAGACGACGCGACGCCGTCTGCTGATTTTCGGTGGCAGTGTAAACGGATCGTTATTAAAAACGACCCGTTGCGCGCGTGTATTCGGGTTGCGTTCTTCATAGAGTGAGTGGCCGGCTTTAACCAACTTGTACACTATTAGGAGTTTCAATCATAACTAGCAAGTGAATTGTTCACACTCATTTTAAACACTCATTCAACTTAAACATAAAATAAGGTCTTTTATTTATAATAACATAGAAATTAAATCAAATAATGACTGAAAGAACATAAAAACCAACACCACCACACATACTTAATGTATAGAAAAGGTGGAAAAATGTTCTATTCCACTTTACACATTCTTTGAATTAATGATTATTAACCATTTGCTACGCCATGCATACATAGAAAAGAGCCGCCTTCTATGTTAAAAATTTAGCGAAATTGCAGATGCACTTGATTACTCTATTGAAAGTTTTGATGTTACTGGCAAAATTAGTACTGTAATTAATTATTTGAGTCCGAGTCAAAATGAACAAACCCAGCTACCGTACAGAATGACCACACTGACTGGATATGGAATGGAACAACAATGTAAGAGCGTGCGGCGCAGCGTGTAGGGTGTTGGACTTCTGGTCGTGAGTATGAGACCGACGCTCGCTGCACTGCTTGTGTCTTCGGGCAAGACACATCACTTATACTTGCCTCTCTTCACCTAAAGGTATAATATGGAAGGGTCAATTTGTCAACCTGCTCGTTGGTGACCCTGCTACGATCACTGTTCCAGTAAAATTAATAGCAACTAGATATCTATTTATATCATACGCAAGAAGAAGGATGCACTATACAATCAAAGAACTTAAATAGCAGAGGAATGAGCTGTTCCGCGTATTTACATTAAAATTGATGGAACATCCGCCCTCCCGCGAATTGGGTAAAATTTGACTATTTTACTAAGTGAAGAAACTACAGGAAACAAACGAACCAGAGCGGCGCCTTTATTATTGCTATATAACGCCGCCGCGCGGATGGGGTAAAATTGCTCTCCGTGTACCCACAATGCCTTTCGAATGGATGTTCCACTATACAGTATTAGGAAGCTGCTCTATCTTCTGCTATTTATTATCTTTGCTACAATGTATTTCTGGGGGAAGATATTTTATTCTTGCTGGAAAGTGGTGAGATGTGGTACAAAGGGGCTGTTCCCTTCTTTATTTTTGGCTGCAGCTGAAGGAACAAGTGTACTATTTGCCATCATGTGGATCATTACTGATGTGATTATAAATAATACTGCCCCACACCCGCCCCACCCCCTTCAAAAATTGCTAAATATAAAAGAAATTTAAAATCACATGTTTTAAAATCGAATGCAATAATATGTTACAGACGTTTTACTATTAAAATCTTTACATTTTTGTTGGCAGGCATAATGGAATAGGAACTGTATTAACACCCTTATTTGGTGATGAAAATATTTTCTTGTAATTTATAATTAAAATTATTTAATTATATTTGATTTATATGGCAGTTATATAAACCCTGTTTTGAAAAACACTTAAAAAATATTAAGTACCATGAAATTAATATGGTTTGATCCTGAAGGCTGTTCTCAAAGATGGTTTCATGATTTGTTGGGATTTTCCTATTGAACTTTCAAAGTTTCTGTTTAGTGGGGTTGTGCCAATTGCTGGAACAGCAGATGAACTTTCTACTGCTACTGACAATCTGTTCTTTTTAAGTTGATAAATATTCATATTGTTCTTTATAACAGTCGACTCCCATTGAAAATAGCCGCATCCTCTCTGCTCTTTAACCTGACATCCGTTGCTCTTAGGACAGACAAAGAATGGTCTATTTTGATCTGGTCCTGGTCTTGATGCAATTTTTCGCCTTGTTCTTCGCCCACACCGACACATTGGTGGTGTTATCTTTTCTTTGGTGCATGATCTTGAGATCCAAGTTGGTGTGGTGATGATGCCATTACGTGAAGCTACATTGGCAGGCGTCATCTTTCTAACCACTTTGTGATCACTGGCAAATTCTTTGGCAAGTTTGGTCAATGGTGTAGAATGACCCTTGCATGGCACTTGCAATGATTGGTGAAGTGGTTTCAGAGATCCTGTTGGCAAACCATCCATATGCACTTTTCCGTGGGGCTGTAGATAGTTAAGAATGGTGTTACTTTGTCCTGGAGTCTCAAAGTCACAATGAAGTTTTTGTGCCTGGAATACCTTTACTTTTGTAAACAGTGTTTTCATTGGCTGTTTCAAAATTCTTGGTGTAATATAATTCTGCAAAGGATTGAATGTCTTGCGTTGAATACATTCTTTTCTTTCAGGCCCTACACTATAATTAGTAACAGGAGTTAAAGATTTATCTTGTACTTTTTTATCTTCATTATAAATAAATCCAGCATTAAGGTCAACACCTTCATCATGATACATAGGAAGTGCATTCTCAGAAGTATCTATTGATTCTCTGTAAGGTGAAGTTGACTTCTGAACGGACTCTCGTTCTTTGCTACCAACCTGCTTGTCTTTTCCTATGAATTCTGTGTTTTTATTGCACAATAATTGCCTAGCATATGAGGTACTGTGAATTCTTTCTCCCTGAATATCGTTTTGTCCATTTCTTTTGATCATGTTTGTTCTAAATCTGCTTGTCATTGTCTTTTCCCAAACATTCCTGATGGACAGCTGAGAAGAAATGAAGACAAGGACTTCAATTAATTAAACAAAAAATATTTTAATCAATAAATTAGCATTACTGTACTTAATAACAACAACACTATACAGTCAATAATTATATAATTTTGAAAATTAATTGCTATACAGTATTTCCTGTAATTTAATTTTATCTACTGCAGTATACTCACACAAAATACAATATTGCATTTAGACAGTTAATATCTGAATTTCACAGGATCAGTTATCTTCTATTTATACAGGCACCTACCATTTGACAGCTAGATGAAACTAGTGACCTAGGCAGGTTCGTTAGAACATTTTTCCCTGAATGATTTACTGATTGTCCTGGTCTTTGAAGGATTTTTGGAGTAATTTGGCTCTGAATACTTGCTGTGGTGCCTGGATTCCCTAGTTTAGATGATGCTTTAGACATGCAAACGCCTACTGATGTACTAGGCCTGTGTATTGTAGATTTACCAGGCTTAGAGTAGCTCATTGATGTACTAGGCCTCTGAAGGATTGTAGTGGCAGTGGGCCTTGGGTAAGCAAAGGTGTTTTGATTCTGTGGGTTTGATGATGCATTAGGAACTACTGAGGTACTAGGCCTCTGTAGTATTGTGGTTGTACTAGGCTTAGAGAAGCTTGCTGAGGTGCTTGGATTATGCAGGTGTGATGATGCTTTATGTATTATTGTCGCACTGCTAGGCCTCTGTAGACTTGCTGAAGCACCAGGCTTGGTGTAGCTAGCCGAGGTACTTGGCTTTTCTAGGTTTGATGACGCATCAGGTATGCACACTCCTATTGACGTACTAGGTCTCTGTATGCTTGCAGGCATGCTTGACTTATGTATGTTTAATGATGCATTTGACGAGCCCAGGCCTGCTGATGTATTAGGTGTCTGTAGAATTGTTGCACCAGGCACAGAGGAGCTTGCTGGAACACTAGGGTTCCCCCCTGAATTACTTGCTTTTGTAAGTCCTCGAGAAACACCAGCTTTTTGATGTGGTGCCTTAGTTATGCTCATCCTACAGCCATCACATATCATTTTCCATGCCAACTGAGCAGTATTCTTTGCATCATCAAGCCCTGAAGAACAAAACCAGACAGTAATTATTTAATGCTTCGATGCATATTAAATAGTGGTGAGGTGAGAACATTACAATATAATGGACAGTTCTAACAAGAACATAAACATATGCAAGCATGTGCGTTTGTGGGACAAAATACATGTCAGAAAAGCTCACTCGATGTTATGATTGACTTGACAGTCCATAGACTTGAACAATACTATTTAGATGTGTGTTTGTGTCAGAAAAATATCACAGGAGTGATATTTTGCCCTACCTGACGTGTTATTGTACCAAATATTCAGTATGTTCCCAAATACTAGCGAAAAAAATTTTGGGTGGGAATTATTTGGAACGTACTGAGTATTTGGTACGATAACACAAAAACAAAACATCGCTCCTATGACATTTTCCTGACACGAACTCACATCACAATAGCATTTGCAGTACCTGTTTTGAAAACTGTGTTCACAAGACGTATGCGTTCGAACCAACCAAGCTTGTTGCTGATTGGTCTAATGAAAAAATCTGTACAATTTCATGGTACAAATAGCTCTCAGATCCACTGCTACGGATCTGGAGTCCAGATTGCAAATTATATGAATTTGATTTGAATGGTCCTATTCTTTACCATGAATCCATTTTTCACAATTTTTAATTCAGGCACCGGACCGGATCTGGGCTCAGATGTGAACGTAGCTTAATTCTCAGTATCATTAAGATTGGGATTTTTTTAACATTTAACCACAGACCATGTGAAGTGTCATCACAAAAATGAGTCGTATAGAACACAATATATATTCGTACAGTCGATTGAGTAGGTTGAAATTCAAATGTCTGACAAAATACCTTGAAAAAAATTGCCTCAAAGAATTGATAACTTCCTGTTTTTCTGTATCAATTATTGAATCAACAATCTTTTAAAAGTAAGTAGAGTAAATCAACGTTTGCTACTATAAATTGAGGAATAAATTTGAATCTTGTTAAACCATTACCGACCTGAATGCTGTCTTCCGGTGAACTGGATACCGACATCCTGCAGTGCCCCATTCAATCCATTAGGCTTCCTTTTATAAAAAGTCTGTAAAATAAAATATATAAATAAGGTGTAGATATTGGTATCATTACAGGTTTTGTGGTGAGATATGTGCTGTCAGCAAATTCTCAATATAATGATTAGTTACTCTTGCCCCACATTTTTGTGCAGTAATACTATATTTTTATTGTTTAATCAATGTTTTTTTAGTGAATTTCATACTGTTTGATGATGTTCTTTTCTCTTAAACAGTTGAGCAGGTCTCTGAAATGGATGTAAGCGCTATTATACAAACCTTATTTACTTATTTATTATTATTATTGTTATTTTAATTTTATTATTACTATTATTACTTTTACTATCATCATTGTTATAATAATTATTATTAATATTATAATAAGTGTCCCTTTTAATGGGTAAATGCCATTTGATATACCTTGTACGTAGCTCGGAGGTCAATCCAACTGTTGAGCATTGCTGGCTTATACAGCTGTTTACGGAGACACTCGCGATGCAGACACAGTCCAAGATCCCAATCTGAAGAGCAAGTCATAAACATCACCATAAAAATAATAGTTTCACAATTCAAAAAAAGCCATCTGACATAAGGAAGACGTGGATAATAAAAACATGCAAATATAGTGAATTTGCCAGAGATGTTCTCGATTTTGGGAGAAAATTGCTTGCTCACAGCAGCGTCAGAAGCCGCCCCCAATTTCTAGGAGATTCCCACAACATGGTGGGAGACTTAGTACCCCTGTACAGTAGACATACAAAACAATGTTATTTTTCAATTTTTTATTAGTACCTGACCAAGTAACAAAAGTACACAGCGTTTGCTTCTCCTTTGCAGTATGGTATTCCATATTGTGTTTCTCAGCAAGTCTCTTCAACCATCTCAAGAACTGGCTCAGGATGACACACAACGGTGCACTGCTCTCCACCATAGCCTACAACAAGATACAAGAAAATTAGGGACAAAAAATATTCTTACGTAAACTTCTCCTTTCCAGTCGGCCCCATTACCATTACCTGAGGCTGTACCAAATTACTGTGCATCATCTACACTAAATGTCGGGTTTTTACCGGGCGCAGGCATTTTATTTGGTCTGAATACAGGAGGCCCTCTACAGAAATACTCCTACATACTCACAAACAATCTTATAGAGGGCAGCCTAGCTATAAAAAAATTGTCATGAAATCTATACAGGGCGTACGTACGACGCCCCTCGCTATAAAGTATGGTGAAAGAGGGCGTCGTCGCGACACCATATGACAGGAAAGGGTTAATTAATTTAATTATTCTCCAATAGGAAAATCTAAATTCAGTGTTCTCCTGAAGCAATTTTAGTCATCAATTTTACTAGTAAAATGTTGTGTTTGTAAAATAAAAAAATCTACTGATTAGGCCTAGGTAGTCTAGGTTGGCCTTCTTTCAATATCAACATCAAGGTTACAGTCTATGCCTAGGCTGTGACTGTATGCGTTGTTGATTTTTCGAAGTTGCTAACCCCACTCAAAAGAGGTAACCACTCACACTGCATGCATAGCTGAATTTTTATGGACAAATACCAGTAAACCTATCAATTGGGAGACCACAGACATTATATCACTGGTCTACTAAAGGGTTACTTCTGTATGACTAAAGTAAAAACCACAAAAGGGATATTCAGAATTTGCATTTGTACCGCTAAACTAAACCAACGGCCAGAAGCCTGGGATGTAGTTATGGTGGGAGATGGTGGGCGGTGCCACCCTGCCTTAAGTTTTCCACCCAGTCTAAATCTAATTTCATGGCCCTCCACCCACCCACTTTTCCATCCTTAAAATCCACACTATATTATTTTGAGTTTACCGATGTTATCACTCACCCACCCTCAAAATGTTTATCACCCACCCTTAGTTTTCTACAGCTACAACCCTGAGAAACATCATGCATTCCTTCTGGAGGCAAAAAAAATAATTTTACTCGAGACAACCACTGTTGGGCCATTCTGTACAGACAAAATTCTGTGCTGGAGACATTTTATATAGATAATGTCCATGGTCAGAGCATGGACCTATTAAATTCACCATAAATCATAGATCACAGAGCTCTGGATAACACAGTTTATCATCTAGTTTAATTCTAATTAAAAGCACCTTACATAAGATGTTAAGACATCCCATGTATATAATGATTTTGTAATGAAAAAATAAATCTTAGCACATAACATCAGTATGCTACAATAATATAGAAATGGTCCATTGGTTTGGAATGGACATTTAAGCTTCTATTTTTAAAATCAAATGCACAGGATTTTGAGCTCTAGAATTCTCATAAATACTCAATGATTTAATCTCACCTGTGTGATGCCAGTGAATTCTGTGCAGAACTTGCTGAGTTGTGGTCGCTCCATTGGAAGGACATAGGAATGAAACTCATCTTCTATTGCCCCAGTTGATGTGTTAAGAAGAACAGCGGGGAATTCAACTGTAGAGCAGGGTTATGATAAGCATTCCTTAAAAATTTCATGATTTTTACAGTTATATCACTGAAGAATTTGTTATATTTATAATTGTTTTTAGGTGCTCTGAAGCATTTAAATTAAGTCTCTCTCTCTCTCTCTCTCGGTAGTATAAATGGGTATCTAGTAGAATTTGAATGTGTTCTGTTCAAAGCACATGGTCTGTCCTAAATGTTCAAGTATGCTACACGGTATTTTAAATTATCATCACAACCATCATCAACAACATTGTTATCATCCAGGGCAGCTGTAGGTTATATTTTCTGGAGGGGGGACACTAAGCTGTCCAACATGGGGACTTGTGCTATGGCTGAGCTGGGGGAGGGGTGCCAACTCACAAATGAGATATATATATATTTTTTTAAATAAAAACTTGGCTGGAAATGGCACTCACAGACTGTGACAGACATGTATTGGCTTGGTATCTATAGACATATTCATTTTTGTTTTGGTTCAACTACAGACAAGCTCTGGCCAGTGGAGGGAGGGGGTGCTTGAATGCCCATGCTATCTTGATAAAACAGCTCATGGGCTATCTTTTTGAGATGGGCTCCTTTTTGGGGCAGAGTGTTAAAAGGATTATCTTGCCTTCAAACGTTAAGCTCCGTTCACACAATCACATATTATGTGACAAATTTGTGTGATGTGCCCATATATAGGCATGATTGGTGTCATATTACAGCCAAATATCAAAATGATTATCTTATCTTCAAATGTTCAGCTCTGTCCACACTATCAAATTTTAAGCAACAAATGTGTGATTTTCCCATATATGGGCATAATGATGTCATATCACAGCCATATATGGGCATAATGATGTCATATCACATCCATATATGCGCATAATGTCATATCACAGCCATATATGGGAATAATGATGTCATATCACAGCCATATATGGGTATAGTGATGTCATATCACAGCCACATGTGGGCATAATGATGTCATATCACAGCCATATATGGGCATAATGATGTCATATCACAGCCATATATGGGCATAATGATGTAATATCACAGCCATATATGGGCATAATGATATCATATCACAGCCATATATGGGCATAATGATGTCATATCACAGCCATATATAGGCATATCTCATTTTGTCATATCACAGCCATATATGGGCATAATGATGTCATATCACAGCCATATATGGGCATATCACATTTTTGTCACAAAAAATTGCATAGTGTGGACAGAGCTTTTGCATTAACTCACTTATTTCTTGACATGTGTTCATCTCTTTTTCTTTCCAACATGTTGATTCAAAGTCTATTACTATCAGAAAAGAGAATTCTTGAGCTGTAATAATAAACAGATTAAAAAAAAAAAGATCCAATTGCAATATCCAAAATTAACCAAAGGAAATAATGTATTTAAGTGCACTAAAGACCTTGTTAGAGCAGCTTAGCTCAGTCGGCTAAACTGATGGTAGCCACTGTGTGCGCTGAACCGTGGAGATCACTTGGTCCTCAGTTCAATTTCCATTGCTGTTCTACTTGTATTTCAGCCGTTGGTCCTGTGTGCATTATGGACCATGTGCACGTTAAGAAACACAGTTTACACTGTTTAGAAAAGAGTAGGGGATTGTCTCCCAGTGTACTGCCCAATCAACACCAGAAGCTGGAGCCCACTGGAAATAAGTCTTCTTCAGACTTTCATGGGTTAGTCTTGGTGTTTATCTTTTAGCATGAATATAATGTTGCACACATACATTATTATTATTATTATTATTATTATTATTATTATTATTATTATTATTATTATTGACCATTCTGCAATGCAGAACATGTGGCCGCCATACCGGTAATTTTTATGTCAAGAGGGCCCATAGTATCTACTCATAACAAAATTAATGTGGGAAGTTCGACAGTCACTGAGGATCCCAATGGCTGGTTGGGAATTAAACATAAAATTTGTCAAAAACCAAAAAGAAAAAACTCAAAACATATCTAGTATTACTTACACCAACTTTGGGCTTTTCTTATATCTCTGGAATGTTGGGAAGTTGACGATGATCTTCTACGCAGGAGGCCAAGTTCTCTGTAAAATGTACAAATTAAATTGAAATAATTTATGGTAAATATATTATTCTTCCAACATGCATTATATGATACAAGACTGAAGTTTAAAAGGTTCTGGTTAAAGCTATCTCCACCAATCAGTACATGCAAATTTGCGGAAAATCATTGCAACAATAATAACAGCATATTATCAAATTTGTTGTCAGGCTTGGAGAAAGTGTTTAGCCACATCACATTATCAAAAGTCTAAAAGTATGTTTAATTTTCAAAGGTCAAGGAATATAAATTTACATTGCCTATCCTATAGAGCAACATACATCTTACCTGGCAATATCCTTTGTTGTTTTCATTTCTTCTTTTATTATTTGTCCAACCAACCTGGAATCTATACTGTAAAGTTTTTTAATTGCATAAATAGAGGATATCTCAAAAATCAGCTCAAATTTGTGTGAAAAATTTAATTGCATTCGTAAGATTTGGTCAAAGCCTAATTTTCGGCAAAATCTGCGCGGAAATCGGTTCTTATTTTCCGAAATGCAGACTGAGCAAATATTACTTTGTTTAATGATTGATACAAACATGTCATCATATTCATAGGCCTACTAGGCTAGGCCTGCATTTTTAACTAAAAAAGTAAAAGCAAACTTTCCCCAGTCCGTGTCTCCTCCTAGTAGGCCCAGCTAGGCTAGGCCTAGCCCTAGGGCCTAGGCCCTAAATTCAAAAAAAAATAATTGAGCCCTCCATAAAAAAAACTCGACCCACATGGCCTAGGCCTATAGCTGCAGCTTGCGTAGGCCAAGTTTGGTTTATGCAAAGCCTAGTTGTTGTGTGACTCGAGTTCGTGGGTGAGCAGCCAGCCCTCTCAGCTCTCCTAATCCTATTCTAACAGTACAGAAGGCCTACTAGGGCCTAGCCTAGGCGCGCTGGTCTAGCTACGTACTACAGACTCGGCTAGGCCTACTCAAGGTAGGCTAGGCCTAGGCCTAGTCTTATAAAAGGAGAGTACAACAACAATGCGTAGATATTGATAGCTCACCAGCAAACAAACTAAAACATTGTATTTTAACGAAAAGCAATTCATTTCAAAAATAAGTGAAGCGCCATCATTAACGAGTAGGCCTAAACCTAAATAAATAGGATAATAAAGAAGACTCGAAACAACATTCTTTTTAAAATTCGCTCTCTCACTGAGTAGTCTATAATGTCCAGACTCATATACTCTTTATAGGATCAACAACTGCTGTACACCCACGTCTAACAGGCAGGGATTCTCGACCGACCCACCACCAACACAACGTACACGCGTGGACAAACCGACAAACCATCATAGGAGTTTGGTCTTAAAAAACTGTATAACATGGGTAAAAAACGGTCTCTTGGAGATGAAGCTGCAAGGGTAAGTCCATTTTATTCATAATACATTTCCATTAGTCTTCCACTGTGTATGCCCTTAAAATTGAAAACACTAGGCCTGTTTTAGTAGGTGGCTAGCTAGGCCAGGTAAGTAAGTTAATGATAGGATCAGGCAGCTAGGAGGACTGCAGTCCTACTTGTGTGTGTAAATAATAAATATGAGGAAGTGATCAAGAATGCTAGAGTGCTAAACTTTACAAAAGCTGCATTTTAATTTCCAAAATGGCTATTCCAAATCCACAATAACTTCAGAATACTTTTACTAAAACGTAAAAGAACAACATTCCAACAACATGAAAACCTGAGAAAAAAATAGTATTTTGGGTTTCTCAGTCATTATTAGGCCCCAAAATTTTGTTCACCGTTGTGAGAAAAATGATTGTGCACAGCAGGAGTTTCAATGATGTACGCTGCAACCAGGACTTAAGCAGTGGAATAGATATATAAATTATAAACAAAGCAAAAATATTACATATTTTCAAAACCTTTTATTATGTACTAAATTTTGATTAAAAAATCTATAGGGCCTAAGCCTATAATAATTAGGTGGTGTTGAGATTAAAAATATATGCATGAAACATTTGTAATATAGAATATTTTTCTTTAATACCTGTAATGCAAAAATGAGTATAACCAAGACTTCTTATATACATTATAATGCATAACCATATCTAAATTAATCCCATGTTTGTCACATAACTTGCCTAATCTTTTTTTGATTCTTGAAAGTAGGGTAGTATTTCAGTTGTTCATGTAAGTAAGTGAGTGAGTGATGTGATACTGGTCAGATAAATTCTAGAATGGTGACATGTGGTCATTTTGGAGGCAGAAACACACAGACGATGCTTAGCATCCTGTCGACTTATATTTATAAAAAAAACTCTATCTCTATTATAGGAGTTGTTGCAGACTGAGGAGAAAGTTTATCAGAAAGGTTCCCTGCAGAAGTTGCTATCACATGAACCACCAAAGAAGAAAAAGAAAAAAGACAAAGTGAAGACTAAGCATGAAACATACAAGAAGTTAGATAGTATTGATGCTATTGAAAATGTTGAACACCTTGTAAAAGAAGAAAGTGAAAAATCGAAGACTAAAAAGCAGAACATTGAAAGAATTAAGAAAAGCATGGTAAAGTTCAACTAAAAAAAATCTCATCTTTATTTAAAGATGTATTGCTCCATGCAAAACCCACAAAAAAAATCACAAAAAAAAAAGTTTTGAAATTAACTTTCTTATTTTGAAGTAAACGTAAAATTAAATTATCAACTTGAACATAAAAATTGGTGTATTTAAAAAATGTTGACACATCATTTTACAGCGAAAAATGATACTAAACACTTCCAGTCACTGGAAGCGTTTCATTACTTTTATTATAATTATAAAAATCTGGGTACAGATTTTTTAAATTCAGTAATTTCTATGCTCAGGTTAATGATTTGTATGTTACTGCATAATTTTACTTGACTTAATGGCGTAGAACATGAGGTTCCCTAGCCTTCCTGGTTTCCACCTTCATTCACATTTTTTTTTTGCCATTTCTTCTGCTTCAGGGAGGGAGAGGGAGTTGGGCATCTTCTTGAATTTGGTTTTTAGTGTAGTGGTGGTCGACCTCGTGGACATGGTGCCTTAAATGATAAAGTTAATTTCAAAATTATTTTTTATAATTTTTTTTTTTTCATTTTCAAGGGAAAATATCTTTAAGTACTTTACAAAGACCACTGTTTTCACTGCATTGGTTAATGTAATAATATGTTTTTACCGTATGTTTTTATTATTTTAAAGCAAAGACCAAAGATATTCCTGAATCAGAGTGATCAAATTGCAGTGAACATGAGTGATGTCCAAGACTTGGTCCAGTTTGCCTGCATAGGAGCTATATCAAGCGCACAGCCCAAGTAAGGATATCAAATACAATACATGTAATTGTGGTGGGCAGAGGTGGGCTGGGCCACCCATATCCTTGAAGTTTTGCACCACGGTCTAAAGCTAATTTCCTGGCACTCCACCCACCCTTATTAACCCCCTTGCCCATCCTTAAAATACACTCTATTCATTTAGACACCCACACTTATATGTCTACCACCCACAGTTAGTTTTCTTCCGCTACAACCCTGAGATACTTTGATTTTAATTTTATTGTATTTTAAGGTAATTAGGATTATTATTCTTGGAAATTTTTCAAAAAGTACATTCACAATTTGTTTGATTTGTTCTCAGTTTATTTGTTTTATGATATATTTTCTGTTGTTTTCCCTCTTTACAGATGGTGTAAACTGTTACGTGTTGCAAAAGTATGTAAAGTTGCTGTGGTAATAGTGAGTGGTATTAACGAGAGGTGGTTTACGCAGTACAGCCACTGCTTTACAAATATGCAACAGCTTTTTAATCTTGTGAGTAATACAATGAGTATTGTGGCGCCATTTTAGTTTGTGGTCCATCAACAGCCATCTACAGTATATATGTGATTTAATATTTTCACAAAAATTATTTTGCTCAAACAGCTCCTGTAGCACCAAATGTAATATCAAATCAAATCAAAGATTATTTTCCTTTTGAACAAAGACAGTTAACAAAAAATTCATTTCTTGGTAAACAAATATGAAAAAAAATTACCAGAAAAGAAAAAAAAAGAATTTCCAGAAAAAAAAAAGACAATAGTGGTAAGAAAGGGAGAATGAAACAACAGGATGGAGGATCAAATACCCTAAATTGTTTTTTCTGACTGATTCCCCCATAAGCAAAACATGTAACACTGCAATGATGTAATATAAATAATAATAATAATAATAATAATAATAATAAAAATGTTAGCAATAACAACAACAAAATCAACATTAACATTAATAAAGGTAATAACAAACAGTAATAATAATAAAAAAAAAGAATATTACAGTGACCACAGAAGGCAGTATATTATAATTATTCAATTGTAAATATAAGTAATAAAATAGACAATCTGTTCACTATATCCAAATATAGGCAGGGGTGATCAGAAGTAAGCAAAAATCAAAAACTTACACACACACTTTCTTCCGCATTGGGCATGGATTACATAGCAATTATCATACAGACGGAAACATACTTGAAATGTCTAATATTATTTTTATGGTTATTTTATTGTTAGTCTGTAAAAGTTCATCCAGTTGACAATAGTGATAGATCTGTTTATCGTGGGTTTCTCTTTACAAAATGGAGAGCGAAACGCTATAAGAAAGAATTATATATGTCAAGTAAGTAAACATTTTATTTTTTGTGAATTATAAACTAAATATGTTTGACAAAGTGATGAACTTGCGTCATGCAGTAATGTTATATTTATATTTATATACCGACTAAATATATTCCTGGCATTTGGTTGGTTAAAAGCCGGGTAATAGTTCCAGCCGTGACCTCCTACAATGCCAACAATCTTTGTAGTGGTATATAAAAACAAATGATTACTGGGATTTTAATCGGGTCATAGTTCAAATTATAACCCTTGGGCGGTACAATGTCCCTTGAGTTTGTCCAAGACATAGTACAGCCTTCAGATCACCTGGGGCTATTATTTGAACCATGCCCCTCAATACAGTAAATTTTTGTATAAATTATTAAAGTAGGTGTGCAATTTTAAGTGTAAGTTATCTTATTTCACTTGTATTAATTATTTTATTTACATATTTGCAGAATTACTAGAAAAAGAACCTGATTTGCCCACACATAATGAAAGTGGTAAGTGTGAAATATCAACAAGAAATTTTAGCAATGCCAATCAGTTTATCATTTGATTCTGTCCAGAATTTATTTGACAAAAACATGTGACATGCCTAAATATGGTCATGATGACATCATATCATGACCATATATAGGCACATCATGACTATATAAGGGCATAAAGCAATGTTTTATCAAAGAGAATTTGATACTGCGGACAGAGCTTAAAGCACAGGTGGGCAAAGTGCGGTTTTTCTGCGGCCCGCGAAAAGTAATTAAAAACCCTATGTGTGCGGCCTACCGAGCAACATTGACTAGAAAACACCTTGTTTTTTTACGGCCCGACACTGATCATGTGTAAAAAATATCATTGAAACTGAAAATAAAGTGGTGTGAAAGTAGTGTTTTTAAGGTTTTTGGAAGCTCACTGAAAAACATCAAAGTTTGGGTGAGGCCCTTGGTGTTAAATCAAAAATTCACTTAGGCCCTCCAACTGATTTTTATGCCCACCCTGGCTTAAAGATTACCTTATACTTTGTATTTCAAATAATACTTCTGCTAAATTTTCTTTCTCAATTTTACACAGATGATGCGAGTGATGAGGAAGATACTAAACCGACAAGAAGCGATTATGTTTTAACGGAGGAGGAGATGCGATGGCATGGTTACCCTACACCTGACAGACCAGGCTTCATATCAACGAAACACGCAGACACCATCAGTGATGCCAGTCCCTTGATTGCTATCGACTGCGAAATGGTAAATCATTTGTTTTTTTTTTTTTGATCTGGATGATTTTCTGGTGTTGGCAGAGTAAGGATTGGTGCTTAAGAACGCCCGTGAACCTAACAAATATAAAATAATTTTTTAAATGGTTTTGTTCTTTCCTTTTGCAGTCAATGACCCATAATGGACAGGAGTTAACAAGGGTATCTGTTGTTAATGAAAAATTGGAAGTGCTGTATGACACACTCGTTAAGCCATACAACAAGATCGTAGACTACTGTACAAAGTAAGTCATAGGGCAAAGTATTGTGTGTGAGTAAAAAAACTTATGGTAGGGTAAATAATGCTACCTGTGTATGTACTTTTTTAGAAGACAGAAGAGTGAACTCAAAATGTAAGCAATCATTGTATTTTGTAGTCTTGGGGGAGGGGAGGAAAAAGGGGTAGGAGGGGAAATGTGAGTTACAGGAATGATTATGTTACATACTCTTTTGAAATCCATTAAAAATAAAACTCAATTCTGTTGTATGTTTTTAAAATGTGTTCATTAATGATTGAATATAAATGATGGATTATTGATAAAAGTATCAAAATATATACAGTACAAAAGAATAGTGTATGGCTACGAACATACTCGTCCCTGGCCCAAATGTAACACCTTGAAATAACTTGTCCACACTATCAAATTTTGTTAGACAAAACATGAGGCATGCCTAAATACGTCATGATGACATCGCATCATTGGCCATATATAGGCACACCATGCCTATATTTGGGCATACAACAGTTTTTTTTTTAATAGCGTGAATAGAGCTGAAGAGTTTTTATTCCATTTGATCTGAATGAATATGATATTATAATTAAACTCATAGGTACAGTGGCATAACAAAAGAATTGCTTAATCCGGTGACAACCAGGCTGGAGGATGTACAAAAAAAACTGCTCAAACTTATACCACCGGATGCCATCTTGGTAGGCCAGTCCCTCAATGGAGATTTAATGGCCCTCAAGGTATTCAAACATAATTTTGGCTTTCTAGAATCACAATTTAGCCATTTCATAGTCTTAACTTCACAAGTCTGTGTTGAAGGCCAGGTCACATGCTGTAAGTCTTGTATGTCAATCTGAAGTCGAATGGCCCAGCAGTTAAGACAGGGGTGCCGAAACCTACTGTCCTAATATTGGCGCTGGTTCGAATGGTACGCTTACCTATGGTTTTGGCGATTGATGAAGTCTTCTCGGATAAGCTGTTGTTTATGTAGCTTGTCTTTCAGTATACTTATGCACAGCAGTTTAGAGTCTGTCAAATGCTTTTATTAATAATTAAATTTTTAAATACTGTATTAAATTAGAAATATTGAGTATCATTCATCAGTTTATTGATTATTGGAAACTGCTCTTGCAGTATACGTTGCTGACAACTGTACTGGGATATTGTCACATTTTGTTTTTGTATAATACTTTCTAGATGTATCACCCACATTGCATCGATACCAGTGATCTATTTACGAACAAGTACCGAGTCGGACTTAAAATTCTTACCAAACACTACCTCAAGTGAGTCATCCTTATTGTAAATACTTTTTCATCTGTTCTTGAATAAACATAATAGTATGTGCCTTATACAACACTCTCTTCCAGCAAATACTTGTGTCATAATACTGCATGATTAGGCATTCGTATGCTGCTAGTGCCATAAAATTGGCTTGAATAAAAAAAGTCCCGCCTACCAGTAAAGTGTTCCAGTTGTGAACCTTTGAAATACAAACTCTCTATTAATCTTGAACGAAAAACCAGTCAGCATCGAGCACAAGCATTATGGGCAGTACAGTGATGGATTACTCAGCTCTTCTATGTACTGTACTGCACGTGTTGTAAACATAGCCTGATTTACAATCCTATTAAAAAAAAAAACACAAACATACTTATTTTACTTTCAGTGATTATAATAATAATATGTCGTTCTTATATAGCGCTTCATGACTTTACAAGGCCTCTAAGCGCTTCACATTACTACCCCGGTCATTGGATCAAACACATATGGAACACATTGAACACCAAATTAAATTAGTAAAATGAAATTACATTATCATTCCATAATATTGCAGCTAGTAATCAGCGCAGGTTGTGTTGGAACCTACCAGGTACCCACTTGTACTCCTGGGTGGAGAGAGGCAACCGTAGATAAAGTGCCTTGCCCAAGGACACAAGCGATTTGCACAGCCAGAGTTCCGAACTCCCGACCTCAAGGTTGGGAGTCCAAGCCACAACCGGTGCGCCAACCGCTCCTACATTGTAGGATTATGATTATGTATGTATTCAAAAAGATTCAGAATGTTAATTAAAATTTAGAAAATGTGTTCAGGCTGATACTCTTAATAAGAAATGTTATCATTTTGCAGACGTGATATCCAGTGTAGCAAAAGTGGGCATGATTCCACGGAAGACGCCCAAGCATCAATGGAACTTTTTCTACTGAAACTTAAGAAAGGCAGCAAACTAGAAGACTTCAGTTACAAGAAGAGTCGAGTGCTGCCAATAGAAAGGTATATTAACAAACAGTCTGCCAGAACAATTAGGCAACCCTCAAAAATGTTATCAAAATTTTTAATAAAAAATCTATTATTAAGAGATATACCTCATAAATTATGAGGTAGACCACTTTCATAGGCTGTATTCATACACGGCAGCTATTAACGGTTAGTAGGATCCAGATTACAAACAACTGCGCTTACCCGTGCGTTCACACAAGAAAATCCCTGATCCAGATATCAAGATGATG
This sequence comes from Anneissia japonica, assembly GCF_011630105.1. Classification (NCBI taxonomy): domain Eukaryota; kingdom Metazoa; phylum Echinodermata; class Crinoidea; order Comatulida; family Comatulidae; genus Anneissia; species Anneissia japonica. The sequence goes on from NW_022741522.1 coordinate 304,880, forward strand.
ATGATGATTAAATCACTGGCCAATAGAAACCTGGAATTTTGGAAAGGCGTACATGTGATTGGTTAATGATAGAAATGCGCTCAACTTGCTAACCGATTCCTGGTAACGGATCAGGCGTTCTCACATGGGTGCTGATAGTTAGCTCTGATCTAGAAACTAGGGCTCTAGTGTGAACCTGACCAACATTAATAATATAATTATGAGGTAGATCACTTTTACAGTATTTGTTGTTGGAAAATTCAAGTGTCCTGTGTATGATTTTTGTTTTTCTGGTTTTTTTTTCCAGTATATTCCAGAGAGTTGCTACTGAAAGTAAGAGTTCCGTTCTTATTGATGTTCCTAGTAATCTGAAGAAGTTCAGCAAAGATCCGGTTAACTGTATTACAGCCATGACAGATGCTGAGGTCTGAAAAAATTTGCATATTAGGGTCAAATATCTATGATTTGCCCATATATCATCTGAAGTGATGATGTCATATCATACCCATATATGGGCAATATAGAATTAATCCCCCTAGACATTTACTGTTGGTGCTTATGCTTGCAAAGGCCCATAATAATAAACTGATTAAAAAAGTGGGGGTTCAGCCAATCCCTAAATCCCTCCCCCTTGTTATGTCATTTTAATATGTCATAGGTTTCCACAAAGGAGATGTGTTTTTACTAGGTTGGTTCCCCTATTGAAAAAAAACTCCCCAGAATATTAAATAATTTTACTTATGTTTACTCACTAAATGATAATTATGATTCTTGGCTGGTTTCTCTTGTAATGCCATGGTCAACTGCAACTAATAATTACCTATTTATTACAGACTACAAAGAGAATGAAGCAAGTTGTGAGAGATAAGTATGATCTTATCTGCGGACATCTTCACTCATTCAAAACACTTATGGATGGAATCACTCACGAACAGCATACCATTGAGGTAAACATTTTATTCTGTTTTGTGTCAAACTTTTTGTAGTGAATTCGTAAGTTCATGAACTTATTTACACTTTGAATTTTTATACTTATTAAGCTTCATCACTGCACAAACAATGAGTAAAAGTAACAGATTGAAAAGACAGAAAAGCAAGGGATAAACAAGTGTCAATCACCTCTATCTACATCACTCTTGGACAATTAACATCACATCAAACAAAATAGATCTGGAAAATTGCACGTTATAAGATACAAAAAACTAGTGAAAAAATACTACATAAAAAAAGTATTAAAAGATACATTGAACATTATTATTGGGTGGACATAGTAATAAAAATATTGTTGCCTGTTCCTTTTCAGTCAACTTTGGCTAACGTTGATAGGCGGGTCAGTGACATCTATGCTGCAGTTCCTGACAACTCACTCTTTGTTGTTTTGCTTGCGTCTGGCATTCAGGGACTTGATAATCTAGACACAGGTTTTACAGAAAAGGATTTGTACAGTCGATGCTTTGCTGGAATCAAGTATGCTAAGGAACCAGATGCAGGAACCTGAAGGAGCAGTTGGTGAAAGAACATTATGTTGAGAAAATTGATGATAAACCCAGTAATGTCTATAAACACACCAAGTGTTTACGGCTAATCATATGTATGTGTAGTAGCAGACAGTAAGAACATCTTAAAAAGGCCAACAACAGTTTTGAGGCTAAAGACCATGTAGGCCAACAGCAGCTGATGGTTATAAGAAAATCACATCAACACATACATGGTTTGGCGATGGCTCTCATGAAGAATTATATATATTTTAAAAAGTTTTTTTAATGATAAAAATCTGAACAAAGAACATCATATAATTAAAAATATGTATACTTAAAATGCTAACCTTTTGATCTGCTAGTTGAAATGCATAGAACTTTAAAGTAGTGTTTATTGGGCAGATGTTTCACGCAGTCGTGGTAATTTTTTTGATTCCACAATTATGCCATTCTTTCATCATTGTTTTCAAAAATTGAATCCAATAAAGTTAGATTTTTGAAAATTTATTTACAAAATGTAGTCTTGTTAATGTGGAAGTCGGAAAAAGTCAGAAGCTGGAGCCAGGCTGGAGGCCATTTGGACCAGCTGTATAATGCCGTTGGAGGTTGTCCTCTAACGCACGTCTGATAAGCTTCCCAGCATAATGCCGATAACCACTTATACTCCTGGGATGAAGACTTGGTTTAAAAGAGGCTGACAAAGAATAGGAGATTTCATCCATGGTAATAGTGGTCCGATCCCCTGACGATATTTAAAAAGACAAGAAACAAGTTCATGAAACAAGGTGTAAAAAGTGTCTCATCTAAACAATGGAATGAAGACTAGAAAGGAGATAAATTTGAAGTTCATTGCAAGTTATCAACACAGATGTTGAAGCCAACACAAGTTTTCAATTTCATTATAACCCTTAAATAATCATTAAAAATAGTTTTGAAAAACTTGCTATGCATATGACTGAGGATAGTGTGGTTGCATAAACAATAAGGCATTCTATATCAATCCCTGAATTTAAAATATCACTTCCGAGAAAATCTTGGCACTAGTCCTTCAACCTTTACTGAAGAGTTGTGGTTTATTTCAAAATCTGCGATTTGTGAAGAAAACAAAATACAAAAAATATATTTTCTATAAGATGCATACATATTAGAAGCTTATTAAATTCAATTTTTCATACATTAAAAAAAAAACACTATATTATTCTTTCAATAATGGTAATGAAAATAATATTAACAACAATAATCATAAGACCATATTTATGTACTGTATCACCTATATGGATCGCTATATATACCGTATTCTACTGTACACAAAAGGTTGTAGGCTTATACTGTACATATTTTAATAACATGATCCACAAAAGTAACCCTCACACTAATGAAAACATACCAATAAATGAAGGCTTTGTATCAACAATTGTATTATCAACAATGAATTTATTGCATTTTTTAATCTAAAAACAACTGTACAATACAGACTTGCCTTCTGCAGGTAAGTCATTTATATCTATACAAGATAAGATAATAAAAAAACAATAGAATACAGTGGCAGATTCGGGGAGGGGGAAGCCGACCCAGTACCACTAAATTTTTAAAAAAATAATGGAGAAAAAAAAATTTTATTAAAAATTTCTGGCTATCTAGATGTGCCATAATAATAAAATTTCTTATCTCAGCCCCAACCATGGTGGAGTTGAGGTGGGTGGATCCTTTACTTCCCTTGGTCACCTCCATTACGAAATTCCTGGATCCGCCACTGGAATATTCCCCAGGATATTTTACTAGGTAACAAAGTTTTAATCATGCCATAAAACATTTGATTTTGATCGTAACATTGTAATTAATAAATTCCGAAATGGGTAAGGAAATCTTAATTTTTTTGCCTTTAATTAAAACTTTGTTTTTCATAGTAATAATAAACAAACGCTTGAATGTATTAGCATGGAATTGCACAATGCAATCTGGCAATTAGGGCCCTGTTCACACGGATACCAAAACTTGGGATATTCGTATGGCCTGTCCACACTATCATATTTTATTTGACAAAAATATATGACATGCCTAAATATGGATATGATGACATCACATCATGACCATATATAGGCACATCATGACTATATATGGGCATACAACGTTTTTTTTTATCATTTGATAGTCCTGACAGGGCTTTAAACAGCCTCAATAATTGTTAATGGAAAACAAAAAATATATATTTACATTTTGATTATTAAATAGAATTTGTGACTGACTAGATATTACACTGTATATGACGGAATTTCTTTCTCCATTTTGAAATTCGATCAAAAGGTGTTCTTTCACCCATATTCCATCATATACTGTATGAGATAAACAACTGCTGAAATGTCACACTTATATTCAGGGTAATTTTTAAATATATTTTTTTTTGAATATGGGATCTATTTTCAATAAAATGCCAATAAACTCTGAATTTGTTTTGCATATAGGATTAAGTACAGAACTCACCGGTCTGATGAAAGTTTTCACATAGACCTCATTTGAAAATGAAGCACCTTTTTGATTTTGTATTTATACAAAGATCTAAATGACCTTTCCTATACTGTACTTGGATTCAGTTTATCAAATATTGCCATTTTACAAAGTAGAAATACTTTCATTTATGGATTAAACAATCTTAAAGTTTGAGGCCCAGCCAAAAACAAAGACAATGCTTTTGATTTAGCATAATTATACAAGTAAACAATGATAAATAATGAAAATGTAGTACAACTGCAAATTACAATGTACTAATAAATCAGTCACTATGGCCTACATAGAGGTGTAACTACAGGAGTGAAGAACAGGGCACATGTCCCGGGCACCTGAGCAGGAAAGGTGCACTATCGCCATTCTTGCCGCGAGTGCCAAAATCCCTAGTTTCACCCCAGGTCCTACATCACAAAACCTTTGAATACTTAATATTCACTTAATATAATATTTTCCATCCTAGACCTTTTAATTACTGGCATTTTATGACATACAATTCAGAATACAAAATATAGCATTGAGTTCTGGATTAGAGAGGTGTTGATAGATTTTCCTATTAGTCATGGTCTTTGGTCTTATCCTGTATGATGAGAATATTATATATATGGAAAACCTCATCTCCTAGCCTAAATATCTTCAAGGTATGTTTGTATTTTCATATGATTTGCAAAGCCATATATGGAGAAAAGTACATGCGGCAAAGACAAGCCAAACCAGTCACTCGTCGCAAAAATCAATTTTTAGTATTAATATAGTATTAAAGAGTAAAATGAGAGATATAAAATTTGTAAAAGAATCATTTAAATCTGACATTTCATTATGAAGTTACAGGAGTTTAAACATACAGCTGTTTAAAGAACAATATTTGAGAAATCAGCCTTCAAAGTTTATGATTTCAGGCATTTCCAGGCTTAAATCTATAAAGATTAGTTTAGTGCAATAAAATAGATTAAAAAAATGTTGAAATTCCAGTATGTTTTGGCCATTATCTCTGAAACAGGATTTGCAATGAGCGACTGATTTGGCTTTTCTTGCCACACATGTTGAATACAGGTCTTCCAATAGCTTTGTCCACACTATATGTGACAAAAGTACCCATATATGGGCATCATGATGTCATACCACATGCACACATGGTCATGATGACATCATTTCACACCCATATATTGGAAATTCATTTGTGAAACATCAGACTCCCTGAAATTGGGATGGCATCTCACACTTCTGCGAGAAAGCGCAATTCTTGCTGGAAACTAATCTGTCTCCCGCAAATTCAAATTTGCATGTTTTTACAATTGTATTAACAATTATCTCTTGCTAACAAAACTAGATATTTCTAGAAGTGGTTTCTTCCAACTTAGGATTACTGATTTGTCAAATAAAATAGGTACAATTGTATGTGAACGACTTTCAGAAATTTGAACAGAGCTTTTGTAATTAGCTAAGGTTTATTATTATTATCTTAACCAAATGATTATTACACACAACACCACTGGGCCTTGGGTAGTGTGAAGAGATGTATGCCTTACATGGGCTCATGCCTTGACATCTTAGGTTGCATAGCCTAAATTGACAATCATGAATTAATACAAAATATCTCCGACAATATTTTCACTAGCACATATAAAAGATTGAATTCACACGCCATACTAAATCATTTATTAAATGTCTGAAACCACCTCAAATAAATATGGACACAATCAATATATCATTACTCTAAAATAACATTGTAAAAATAACCACCTAGTCAAAGAGAATAGAATAGCAAGAGGTTTGACTATCCGTATTTTGCATGCATGCAATGAAACAAAAAACACAGTATTACCACGAGCTAGGAGGCGCCCTATTAGAATTGGAATTCTGAATAGAGTTCGAAATTCAAACATGTGTTGTTATATAGATACAGCACACGTATTATACAAACGACTTTTACATGTATATTATTTCTTTCGAAGGACACACTCTAGTTTATGGTAGTAATCTTTCGCGATTGGCTTTCGTTTCAAGGAAAACCCAACAATCAGAACATTTGTGGCAAAGACAAGCCAAACCAGTCACTCGTCGCAAATCGTGTTACAGAGAAAATGGCCAAAACACGCTGAAATGTCAAATTTTAAAAAATCTATTTTATTGCACTAAACTAACCTTTATATATCTATACATCATTCTATGCTGTTATTTTCCCAATTTTCAATGTTAAAACAACACTTTTTAAGGATTTAAAGATAGTTTCTGCATGAGAAATGCCTGAAATCATAAACTTTGAAGGCTGATTTCTCATATATTGTTCTTTAAACAGCTGTGTGATTAAACGCTTTTAACTTCATTAAAGGAAATGTCCGATTTGAATTATTTTTTTACCATTTTATAGCTATTATTTTACTCTCTAACACTGTATTAATAACTCAAAATCGATTTTTGCGACGAGTGACTGGTTTGGCTTGCCTTTGCCACATTTGCTATCCTATCTCTTTTTGGTACTGTATGTTCCATCAGCTACTGTTTCTTTCTTGTAAGACAGCTACATACTTTCTTACAAGCCATAACCTGACACTTTCTATTACATATTCCCCACTTGACGATGGAGAAGTCGAACCCTGTTTTGCACCCGTGAAGATCACGCCAATGGCACTATTACTAAGGATAGCTTCACAGTAGGTACTACGTTACAAGCAAATAATATAATAGGTTAGATGTTAAATACTGGATTAATGTGAAAAAATTCACATAGATTTTAAATTTTTGGTAAAATTAGAACTAAAGTATAATGTATCATACATAAATTCTATACAAGCTTAAATATTGTGACAGTATTAATATATTTAATACCAGTGGCAAAGCCAGCTAGGGGTGGTGTCAAGTGGTGGTAGGGGAAGGGAAGTGAACCCTGAACACCCGTCAGGGAATAAGCCAACCATTCCGTCAGAAAAAACACTGCTTCGAAAAAAACATTTTTACAATTTTAGAGTTGCCTACATTCTTAAAATTGGCCACAACTATAAAAATGCAGCTGGAGGTTGCAACATGGGAAATTTTCAAAAACTACATTGCCGGATATTGGCAAAAAAATATGAGGTGATCAAAGGCTTACGCTTATTTTAAAATTGTTATCAAATTGTTCAAAATATATTAATATAAGCCAAAAACATTATAAAGCAGTCGTAATTTACATCCAAAGACTAATTTTTGTTGGAGGAAATTTATTTTTTGAAATTGTTCAAAATATATTAATATATAAGCCAAAAACATTATATAGAAGTCTTAATTTACATCTAAAGGCTAATTTTTGTTGGAGGAATTTTTTTTTCTGGATGCTTAAATAATTGGCAGCCCAGCTTAAAATCAATTGAGAGCCACATTTAGCCTGTGGTGTACCATCTGAGGAAGCATGAGCTACGAAAATCTCTAGAAAATACCTGAGTTGCAAAATTATGTTACTTAAACTGCAATAATGTTACCTACTGCAAGTACAGTATGAGTTGAATCTAACAGCTCTTATTTAAAGACAGCATTTACTGATAATCCATGTTCCAACGAGAAAGAGTAATATCGCCAAAAATTTAAAAAGAAATTGGTTATACTGCTGTGTCACTGTTGAGTTGATAACGGATGAACTTGATTGGATGTAAAACGTCCAGATGATGGAGATACAGTTGATGAAGGCAGGCTTGCAACTGCGACCTCTGATGACGGTACAACTTGCATGGACGGAGATTGCACTGACGACGACGGCGCAGATGAGCCGCTCTGTCCCCGTATTCTAGTCAAAATGTTCACGTTTGGCAAGTTCATGTTTGGTAGGTTTACGCTGGGCAAGCTCGGCAACCAGCTTCGGCGACTCGTAAAGAAGTTCCGAGTGTGTCTAGCGACAGCCTGCGGGAGGGTGCAAGGTTGAATCCTAGATAAATATGAGCCAAACTGCTTCATATAATCTGTGCAGAGAGCTAAGGAAGAATATGTGTAACATTAAAACAGGTCCAATATTAGTATTATTACTGCCTGTATTTGCATCCTCTAATGTGTGTAATTCATCACTTGACTACACTCTTACCGTAGTATTAATTTCTGTGGAGAGAAAAGCATTCAAGAAAAATTTATCATTTGTAATGGAAAGCCTAAAGGGTGATCTGATTTTTTAAAATAATGAATTATTTTGATCTAAACTGTAGGTTTGGTAAGAGTATAGAATACAGCTGTAGTACTATTTTATTGACAATAAACCGAGCTCATTGGAGTAGACAGTAGTTTCCATCCACTGAGTTTGGTTTATCATAGATAAAACCGTTCTACAGCTATAATAAGCAATACTATTCAAGGATATATAGTATACAGTTTTTATGTTAGGCTAAAATAAACCAACGGTACTATAACTTTGTCTTCATCCATCCATGAGAATAATAGACCTAGGAGGGTCAATCAAACGTAACCACAGACCAATCAGCAAAGGGCCAGAAATGCACACGTGCCTAATAAGCAAACGTATGTTTTTCCACAAACACACATGCTTGCATATGCAGCAGAGACACGCCAAACCAGTCACTTGTCGCAAATCCTATTTTAGAAATGATGGCCAAAGCATATTGAATTGTCACAATTTTCGAAATCTATTTTATTGCACTAAAGTAACCTTTAGATATGTATACATCATGCTATGCCATTATTTCCCCAATTTTCAATATTAAAAACAACAATTTTTAATGATTTGGTGATGGTTTTTGCCTAAGAAATGCCCAAAATCGTAAACTTTGAAGGCTGATTTCTCAAATACTGTTCTTTAAACAGCTGTATGTTTAAACTCCGGTATTAAACTTCATAATAAAATGTCAGATTTAAATGATTCTTTTACCATTTTTATAGCTCTCAATTTACTGTTCAACACTGTATTAATAACTAAACATCGATTTTTGCGATGAGTGACTGGATTGGCTTGTCTTTGCCACATATGTTTTAATACTGTCATTTTGTGTCAGCTTAGGAAAGAGGCGGGGCTTAACGGGAATGTCTACTGGAGACCTGGTAGGCTTAATTACTAACAGAAACATATGAAGTTCTCCTCAAAGAATCTGAGGTGTTCCCTAGTTTTTTTGATTCAATAATTCCATATATATATATATATATATATACTATTATATTAAACGGATGTGACTGCTATAAAGAGTGTGCATAAATAAACCAAAGGATATATAAAACTCCACGGTGGTTGTCCTCCGTTAATGTACAATACATACGAGAACCCATCCTTAGCGTGGCCTTTGATAGCATAGTAGTTTGGAAGGTACTCATGGCGTCGGAAGTTGTGGCGCTCGTAAAAGCGAATGGCTGTTGTGTTTGAAGCAAGAACATGCAGGTAGGTCGCTTTCACGTTAGATCGTTCACTCGTTCCCAGATGTGTCAGAAGGTTTGAGAGTAACGCAGAGGCTGTATCAAGTTTTAAAAAAAGCAATAATAGATTAATATGTTGCAAGATGTTTAGCATTTTAATACTTTGTTATCATAAAGGTGCAGCCCTATCACTGAGGTAAGCCAGGCTGCTCCTTTATTGGCATATGCTTCTCCCAACCATACGTGCAAATAAGCATCTATTTTAGCATAAGCTTGCAAAATGTTGAGGTATGTATGTGGTGTGTATACAGGTTATTTGTATAATTAATAAAATCATCACTGAAAGTTAGTTAATTATTACCTTAATTGTATCGGTGCACTTACCTATACCTCGTCGACGGTATTCTTTAACAACACCAAGGCTTAAAATATAGGTCACTTGAGTTGAACTTGGGAACGTGGCTGATAATATATTCACATCCTAGAAGAACAGGAAATTTTGCATAATTTCACAAAATTCATTGTTATTACTGAGTTATTCAAATTTAAATTGCATTGAATTTCCTCTTCCATATCCATTTTTCACAATGTAATTATACTCATTACATATCACTCACTGATGGCTTATCTCAAGTTTAATATCTTTGTTATCTAATATTGTATCTGGTTCATTGTTCAGCAAAGTTCATTATCTAATAAAACAGTAAATAATGCTGGTCAATGTTCACTGATTTTTTTTTTATTTTTTATATTCCAATATTATTATAATAACTTACAGTTGTACCTGATAATTTTAATCAAATACTGAATAAAATTGAATTGAAAAAAGAAATAATAGAATTGGATTAAGGGGAAAATTAAGTAAATATTATATAATAATAATAATAACTTTATTTATCTACGGATACTCATTTCAATCTTTTTACAAAGGTTGGTCTTCCAAGAGGCCGTGTATTTAACTACTGATATGATAAAAGAAAGGGAAAACAAACATGGAAAAGTAAAAACCTACCAACTGTAAAAATTAGGAACTAAATACTACTTTTAAACAATTTCAAATTTGAAATAATAAAATCTGCGGTTTCAAAAACTGGTCAGGCTTGACACAATATTTTTAAAACTCTTTAAATCTTTAGCATTTTTTGCTTCTTCTGATAATGAATTCCATAATTTTGATCCATGATAGGTGAAACTTTTCTTTTTGTATTCAGTTCGAGGTTTGCATAGATAAAGTTTGTCTTTAGATCTGGTATTATGTGGGTTTTCTTTAGAACTGAATCTGTTAATAAGATATTGTGGGCTTATATTATTCATAATCTTGTATATTGTAATAGCTTCGTTGTGAAACTGGTTTGTATCAAGCCTGTTCCAGTTTAATCTTTTGAGAGCTGCAGAGCTTGAATCATAACTGGACATCTTTGTAATAATTTTGGCAGCTCTATTTTGTAAAACCTGTAGCTTTTTATATAAGTACTATTACACCTTCCCCAGACAACATTACAATACTGGAAGTGTGGGGCAGTAATAGTTTTGTAAAGTGTGCATTGAATGGATTTTGGAACAATTTCACTAGATAACTTAAGATAAAAAAGGCCTGGTAATATTTTATTTTTAACATGTTCAATTTGTTTTGTCCATGAAAGATGCTCATCAATTACAATACCTAAATGTTTACATTGATGAACTCTTTTTAAGCGTGTACCTTCAATTTTCAAATTTAACTCTGTTTTTCCAATTTTTGCCAATTTTTGGTGTGTTCCAATTACCATGAATATATATACTACAGTATAACGATGATAATGATGAAGACAATACAGATGATGACAGATGATATTGATGATGATGATGACCATGGGTTTAGCCAGAAAAACGAAATAGGAAGTCCAAAATGGAAGCCAGTGGGCGTGGCACTGAGACGAAGGGTAGGCCACGCCCATCTTCGAGAATCCACACCGAATATTGGTACGAAAACCACGTACCTTCAATCAATAAATGTTGCTTTTATCAAATGTAAATATGATTTAGCTTTAGTTTAATGTAACATTTGATAGATTTGAAGAATATAAAGAATTTGCTAAAGGTAGACGAGGCCCAATTAGGCTAGGTGCGAACGAACTGAACTACCAAGGTATTTTGCAGATTTTCCAAAAAAAGACTTGAAAATTTATATGAAGTTTACAACGAATGGTAATAATATAAATTTGTCCTGTAATGTTTTATTTGGATTACTTTTGACAATTATGAAGTTAAAACAACTCAAAAAGGTAATTTTAAAGATGCTTTGGTTGATATTATGAACCAACTAAGCCTAGTAGAATTGCTTCGAAAACGAGACCGTGGTCAAGCTACAGATATTATTGCAATCAACATGTGTCAAGTCAATTAACAGAAAGTTTTATCGTATGAGAGACTTGCCAATCCAGTCATTTGTCGGTGTTGGCTTGCAGAGTAAAGCGCTTGCTTTCTATCAGGTGACCCCGTTCATAGGGTCAGTGTCAGCCTCATAACAACCGCTTGTTCGATAACTACATTAACACCGGTGTATCTTACACCATCGGAACAAGGCTGGCGGAACCTTGCTGTGTGAATGTGTGTAATACATCTTTTTATCACTTAACTGTCATTGATTGTTTACACAGTGTAATTAAGAAGGTCAAAACACTGTGCATATTTGGGTCACCTTATTTTTCAGACTTCTAGCTAAAACATGAGTGCAGTAATACTGTAGTAAACACATTGTTTTCTGTATACACATATTAGCTAACGCTAATGCAAATGTGTACCATAAGCTCAGGCATAGATGGTATGGTTTAAGAACTTACTTCTCGGTGACATCTAGCTCTGGTCTTAACTTCAGCCACAATCAAACCGACAATCCTATTCTCTAGAACAGCCGCTAGTGAGAAGAATCTCTTATCACTTGTAATGTCTTTATACCAAGCATCTGGATATCTACAAAAGAGGAAAAAAAAATATTTAAAAAACATGACATTAAATAACATAACTGTTTTAATAATGGCAGTTTTTAATATATTTAAATGTACTGTACCAGGTAGGCATCTGTCTAATTATGGAGGTATAAAAAAGGAGATTTAACCAACATCAATTTCAGGCTAAGTTAATATCTAATTACTTTTCTCTAATTCTGATTGGCTACCTCTAAGAGGATAAAAAAGGCCACTATGATCTGCACTGCATAAAAAAATTGAACACACTGAATAACAAATATTCTCAATTAAAAACGCTGCTTATACAGAGGGATATGCAAGATAGTTTAGGATGTAAATTAAAAGCTGAAAAGTGAATGTGCATGAACCAACGCTAAAATGATAAAATGATGATGTCACTCACTCCACAGGAAACCAAGCAGAACATAACTTTTTCACTTCATCTAGGTCATCATGACAGAGAAAGCGTAACTTCAATTCGTGTTTCACCTCTGCACGTCCACGATAGTCTGACTTGGTGCGTGTACACATGCAGGAAACTTTCACGCATATGAAAGGTATTCATCCACTAACCATACACTTAATTCCCAAGGCCACCAAGTCTGTAAGAAATACCAATTATTAAACAATTGCCAAAAAAACCTAATTTATGAATCAGCCCAAAAATGATGCCAACTTTTTAGGCTGATTTTTTTCACAGAGTGGATGTTACACTATTGACCATGGAGTTGTTAATTATGGGTAAATAATTAGGCCAAAGGTTACTGTGTGAAGTGACTACTGCACAAACAAACTAAAAAACCCATTGAATTTGTTATGTACAGTATGATATTCATATGTAAAAAGAAATGGATACAGTATAATACATAGGCCTATGTTAAATTCTGGAAGTCTTTTAATACTTTTAAGTCAATTATTCAGCATTTAGGCGATTTAATACTAGGAATACGTCCTTAAAGTATAATAGGCTTAGGTTACTCAATGAATCGAGTTGACTGAAAACATACAATACATTACAAATGCTTTTCATACATCTTTTGAGTAAATATAGTACAATATTATTAATAATAATATTAAATTTAACAGATATACCGTATGAAACAAGAATAACAATAATTAAACCTAATTACCCTAGAGCCTGGTTCTTACGAGAGCCCTAGTATCTGGATCGGGAGCTAACCGTTAGCACCTGCCCAATCGGTATCCGGATACCGCTAACGGTTAGCAAGCGCTATCGGTTAGCAGGTTGAGCATCAACCAATCACACGTACGTGTTTACAATTTCCAGTTTTTTATTGGCCAGTGATTCGATCATCATATTTTTGGCATCCGGATCAGGATTTTCTCGTATGGACGCACAGCAGCTAACGGTTACCGGATCCTGCTAACCGTTAACAGGCGTTTGAGAACACAGCCTGTATCAAGCCCGTAGCCAGGGGGGTTCGTTGGGTTCGAACGAACCCCCTTTTCATGAAGTGCCCTTTCAAAAAAGGCTGGCTAGCCTACACTTTAGACCTACCTCATCATTAAAAGTCCTATTTTAATACCTGATGGTTATGCCTACCTAGTAACATAAAAAATTCAGGCCCCAAAACCTTGACTCAGAAATACCGGGATGGTGTCCGGCAGGGGATAGTTTCACCTGTGTATGTATATATGTATATATGTATGTATGTATATGTATATATGTATGTATGTATATGTATATATGTATGTATGTATATGTGTATATGTAATACAACTTCCAAAGTGCTATATAAATAAAAAATAAAGAATAAACCATACTGGATTCTTTGGAGTTTGTATCATGCTACTGTTGTTAAATTACCAATACTGTAGTATTAAAGTAGTAGTTTTTTTTTGCTTTTGTTTTTCCCAACTCCAAATATTACCTCTTTAATATATACTTTTTTTAAATGTATGGCCTCTCAAATCAATTAAATAACACCTGTAAATGCTTCGAATGCTGGACCCCCACCAGGGTTTTGGCCCTGGACATCCAGGGGCCCTTGGCGGCCCCCTGGCCCCTGCAAGTGGTGCTCGCAAGTGCCCTTTCAGTATCAAAAAGAACCCCCCTACCAAAATCCTGGCTACGGGCTTGTGTATGATCAACGAAGAAGAGCAGATTTAATTGAAGTGTTCACAATACACACCCTTCAAATCAGCAAATCAAATCATCATTGGATCACCAAGGGCAAAAAAGCCTTTATCACCCAAAAAGCTGCCCCAACCAGGTCCAAGATAGGCCTATGCCTACTAGTCCTAATGGAAGGAGCAGCACTTCAAGTAAGTTCAATACCATTTATGCAAAATAATATCGCCTAGGCCGTTTAGTAGGCCTGGCAGGTTTACCAGTCCTAGGGTCTAGGTAATTTTGGCGACTGGACCTAGGCCTAGGCTAAGATTCTAAGGACGTAAACAATGAAAATGTACCCTAGGCCCTAGATAGGCTAGGCCTAGCCTCGGCTTGGAAATTTAAATGGCCTTACTTCAGAATGATGGAAAATTACTACCTGTCCAATAATTTAGCCTAAGCCTTACGCCAAAGCTACTCCACAACGCAGTATAGTCAAACAAATACATATTTTACCTAGGTTTCATACCAATAACAGTCAAGTTAGTTCAAAATATATGTAGCAACCCTTAAAACTTAGGCCCAAGCCCCAAAATGACTTGGTTCAGCAGCAGGCCGAAACAGTTAGCAGACGGTGCACAATAACTCTACCACACAGACGACGACATACGTCAACGACGTCCCCGACATCTCGCAAAGAATTGAAACATGAACACTCCCCTCTATCGGTATTTGGTCTGCTCTGTATCCAATTGAGGGCGGTATTGCAACTTATTTATTAAAAAAAATATATATACACAAAATGCATGCACAGAAACCCTTTTATCTCAGATTGGATCCAAATGGATTATTAACTTAACTTGCCTTTAAAATAAGCATCAGCTTATGTTTCCCATAAAATTATTAATACAATGTATTATATTAATTCATATAATGGCCTATACGAACTTGAAAATAGGTTACTTGTTACAAAAATTTAATGCCATATGCTTTTAGACAGATTTTGGCATTAAAAAATGCGCGAATAACAAGTTAGTACTATTTTTACATTTAAAAAGTAATAAAAGCACAGGAATTTAAGATATATTTGTTAAAATGTTTTAGTTTTGTAAAGATATTTCTGTATTTTAAACATGATTTCTAGACCCGGTGTGGTTCCCGCCGATGTTTGGTTAGGAAAAGTGACAGTACTATCTTTGTTTTTTGTTTATTTTTTGCAATTTACCAAAAAAAAAAAAAAAAATAGACTTCATCCAACATATAACAGGGAAGCCTCAATTATTTTCGTACAATCAATCTACTTATGTCTTATTCATATCTCTTATCAAACTTCTCACAATTTGTATGCATGTATGTCTCATTTTCAATAATGGAACCTATGTCGCTGCCAGTGGAAGTTTTTCTGAAGATTATATCAGGAGGGGGATTGCTGCTTGCGTGCCGTCCTCCCAAATATCAACCATCTGGTTGTGTGTACAATCAGATTTCAACTAATGTAGAAGTCTATGTCATAAATTATTGATTGGTCATTAATTACGAGGTGTTTTTTTTGTCTAAAATTTGCAATTTATCTTAAACAAAATGACAACCCAAGCCCTCATGTGGTATTGCTAGCGATTACCGTAATTTGTTTTTTTTTTTTTTAAGATTTGGGGCTTACCATGCCAAAAACCAGAACCAGTGACCATTATAAGCTTCACAATGATGATTTTGGCACCAATGGCGTTCCATATCACATATTTGCATGGCGTTCCATACTACATTTTTCTGGGATTAACAAAAACAGACACTCTCTCCAAAATTATTTGAATGTCATAGAAATATTTCAATACAATCAATATCTGAGAACATACTTTAAAAAATAATACAGCCAAATGTCTACCTTTAAAATCACACAAAAGAAAAGAGATAGATTCTGTTTATTTGATCTGGTAATTTAATCTGCTTTACCCACACACAGTACAGTACAAATATATACAATTATTTCTTATTAAATGATAATCACCACATAACTTTATTATTATGATAATCTGTCAGATAATAACAGAAAAAACTAATTACTGTACTGCTGCTTATTTAATATTAAATATCTGTTATTAATTTATTTATAAATTGGAATGATGCTCTTAATGATAATAGGCCTAATAAAATATGTCTAATTATAACAAATAATAATAATAATAATAATAATAATAATATATATAAATAATAATTAATATTAACAATACTAATAATAAAAATAGCATTCATGACAATAATAATAATAATAATAAAGACAACAACAATAATATTAATAATAATCAAGAAGTCATATACACCATGTTGCATTTTATCTGATACAGCTTTGTTTAATAAGATTTAATTAAACACTTTTTGAATATCTTAGTATGAATACATTACAATGAAAACACCAGGGAATTACAAGAAACACTAAATAATAATATAACACCTTTTAAATAAATCTGAACACATGGAATCCCTAAGAATAAATATTGCACCAGTTAAACTAATTGGAAATAGTGACAAAATATGAAAGATAAATTAAGTGAAGAAATTAAAATTAATTTGTTAATACTGTATTGAAAACATTTTAGAATAGATTAAAACGATTGAGAATTGAAGGGAAGATAACATGATTAAATATATAAATATACATTTATATGTTTGCTCTTTTGAAATAAAATTATTTAGTTCCCAGGAACAAAAGTATAAACTTAAAAGAATAAGATTAAATCAAATAAACATAAAAGAAAATAGACACCAAAGGTTATCATATCCATAATATACAAAATATAATTGGAAGAATGGTGAGTTTCCTTTCCTCAATCACCCAGCAGATTGCCAGTGAACGGTTCAGTCGGCTCAGGGAGACTATCTTCTGGAGTTGGTTCCACGGTCAGAAGCTCCTCATCGTCGTCATCCTCTTCTCCTTCCCCGGTAAATTCCTCCTGTTGCCCGTAGCTGAACGTTGTCTTGAGAATGTCGACCTCGATTGGAAAGACATCGGCGCCCTTCATCTGCGCGTGACTGTCTTTGTGGTACTGCGCAAATGTGGAAACTAAACGCTGCAACTGGAAAACGATATCTTGAACTGTAGATGAAAAATCAAAGAATTCAAAGAAAATCTATTATCAACAAATTTACAGTCCGAATTTAGATACTAGATGCTTTACCCATTGGATGAAAGAAATATATAAATGAAAAAAATATAAATGGTGGAAACATAACAATAATTAAAATTCTTTTAAAAAATAACAAAGATACTGCTAATATGATGCATTTATGAAGCTTGGCATAGACGCAGGTATCATTGAAATCTATGCAATTACTATCTATTTAAGGTGTAATTACAAAACATTCTTGTGTAGATCGCCTTTCGCACTAGCGCCACCACTGCCTGGCATACATACCGTGTTTCTGATCAAGAAGTTCCATCTTCACCATCACATCTGACCTCATCTTTGCGAACCTTGCCCTTGCTTCCTGGCGGCAACGAAGAATCAACCTGAAATAAAACAACATAATCCATTAAGTACAAAACTGACAAAATTTGGCAGCTATTGTAGCGTTTCTATGCTGATTTAAGCTGAATTCACATCGAATCTGAATTTCGGATCGGAAGGCCCACAATACTGATCAGGAAACCGAATAGGGATGCTGGCGTGTAAGAATAGGGATGCCGGCGTTCTGCGCATTGGAAACATGATCTGCAATTTGGTTCAGATCCGAGATGAATGCAGATTTACTTTTGACGCCCTTTTGACCTCTCACTGTAGACATTAGAAAGCTTTAAATTGCACAACAACAGTAGGAAGTATAATGTAATGACGTCACTAAGAAATCATCTGGGCATGCGAGAACGTTAAGTTTTCCCCGTTGGCATTGATTCTAGGACGCAATTTGAGCAAATCTATGGGTTTATTCGACTGGTTCATTTCGTTGACTATGATTTTTCGTAAAATATTATTTTCATTCAATTGGTTCGTAAAATAGACTTCGTTGACAACGAAAATTAACATAAACCAGAGTGTGTTAATCAGAGTAAAGTTATCCATATGACCAAAAAAAACATGGCCGATTGTTCAGTTTAGCATTTGCGTTAATATAGTTAGTATTAAATTTCAGAAAATAAAAATTATACTATTTACCCACAAGAAGTCAAAAAATAATTAAATTAGAAAACAGGTTGGAAGCAATTTTTTACAAAAAAAAACCCATACTGCAACAAGCCGAAGTAGCCTTGATTACGCAGCGTGTATCGTGGTAAACATGCTGCCATTTTGTTTTGTCAAGTATTTTACCAGTTTTCTATCCTTAACTAAGACTGGTTGTCTTCGTTAAGTAGGATTTTACCACTACGCAAGCAGACGTGGTTTAACAAAGAACGACCAGTCGAATATGGCCTATGTTGTGCAGAGAAAGCAGGGCCGTCATGCATGAGGGAATCCGTTCTAGCGTTGCTGCGTCGTGCAAATCGAAAGTTCCCTAATATCATTCTACAAAAGGTATCATCTATTACGTCTCAAGTGGACTAGACTACAGTCCCATTATTAAGCAAAGCAATAAATTTTCACAGCAAGTGACTTGAAAAATACATCATGGAACCAGGAAACAGTTAATTGTAAATTAACTGTTCCCTAATGGAACATAATCTGCAATGCTATAAACTAAGTCTGATGTAAAGTTATGAAAGTGATTTTGTTTGCAGAATTTGTACAAGAGGGCCATGTGATCGGTAGGCTGGAATATTGACAATAAAGCTTTGGCTCCACTTATGACACTATAATGCTGGTTTTTTGGTGGTTTTCCCACATCTTTACCTGTATTCATAGTTGCCAGTTTCTACCCTATAGAGAGGCTCTCCTAGCGCAGCATATGCATACTCCTCATCATCCATTTCTTTCACTTTTAAACAATAAGACTGAAAGAAGAAAACAATTGTATTGATAAATCCAGTAGAAACACTAGCATCTAAGTGCAAGTCCTAAGCTCATGTTAAATAACCCCCCAAAAAAAAAAACTCTTTGGAAGAAAACAGGGGATATTCTCACATTTTACTTACTGCCCTGAAAAACCATTAGGAATTTGTGAAGCTCAGTTGAGTGACATCATAATTTATTCTACTTACCAAATATTCAAATTTAGCATCGGCATACTTTTTTATCGTAAGTCGTGTGTCTGGAATAGCTTTACTCAGGAACGTTCCAAGATCAGCTAACATCTGCAAAAAGTTTGAACATTTAGTTAAGACCAGTAGAAAATATATAAAAAGAGGTTTTTTACTTGTGTTATTAAATTTTCGCTCACATCACGAACTAACACAATCAAAGTAGATTTATGTTAGTAGAAAACAAAAACGCGCATCAAAATAAGCACATACTGGTTGTCAAGCGCTTTTGTATTCTTTGCAACAAAAAAAGGTAGTAGCAGTAGCACAAATTTTGACACGCATTTTTGTTTCACGAACTAACACAATGTACTTTTTCATCGTGTTAGTTCATGATGTGAGCGTCGACTTGTCCCTCTGACACTTGCCCTGATTATCAGAACAGAAAAATACAATTGGATGTGTAAAAAAAAAATCGTTAAACCAGGTCTCTAGAAAGTGTCTTTTTTTCAATTTGGGATCATTTCTTTTGAAGGTAACGTTAATTGTAACCATCTCTTATATCAGTCAACTTACTGGTTTTACGGTTCTAAGTAATCGTATGCCATATTTCTCTACTGTTCGATGGGCTTCTCCAAACTTGACAAAGGCTTCGCAGGCTTTTGGTTGTGGTTCGCGAGCACCAATAACAGAAAACAAATCTCCAAATGCTAATGAGAGAAAATGTTCCACGACAACACAATCATAAACATTGTAATGGTGTCTGTAACAAACATCTACAATATAGAGCCAACAAATTTTAGGATACTTCAACATTATTAACACTCCTCTTTCATGAAACCACTACTACTAACAGTAAAGAATCATGTACACCAAAATACACATTATTTTCCTGTAGTAATAATAATAATAATATGTCGTTCTTATATAGCCCTTCATGCACGAAGCCTCTAAGCGCTTCACATTACTACCCCGGTCATTGGATCAAACACATATGGAACACATACTCAACACCAAATTAAATTATTAAATTAAATTATATTATTATTCCATAGTGCAGCTAGTAATCAGCACAGTTCTGTTGGAACCTACCAGGTAGTAGTGGCTTACACTTGTGTACACAGATATTCCACTTTTGAATCATATTAAAAAGCCATAGATATTATAATACATAACCATTACATAACATTTTTAATTCAATCAATTTTATCACTCAATTGTGGTAAGTTATGAAACAGCTTTGATATTTCACTTGTATACCTAAATTATGAAGGTATTATGTTATTTAAAAGCTTTTTAAAACCGGGAAATACATTTTATCAAATACTAAAAATGTTAGTTTTGTCTAATTTTCTTCTCAGAGTTATTATTAAGTTTACACATCTTCAGATGGTTTATAGTACGTTAAACTTTGTATTTTGTAAATTTTTCATCTATTTAATCAGTACATCCTTTAACCTACAGCATGTGTAGATTTGGCCTCACTTCATGTGCACTCTGGTAAGCGACAACCTCTCATAAGCGACCAATTTCCCTGGAACCGAGGGTGGTTGTTTATAAAAGGGTTGAACTGTATTAAAGTTTGTTGAATCACTAAAATGACTGACAAACCTTTCAGTTTTCATATATTCTTTACCTTTGTGTGTTTGTGACATGTCATAAAACGCACGCAGGAGTCTCTTAGCATGCTCCATCAGGCCTTTGTACATGTTGTGAGTCCTCTCTAGTTCTTCTAGCTTTTTAACAAGTAAATCTTAAAAAAAGAAAAAAATATATAAAATCATTAAAAAAATAAAATAAATCAGTATTATAAGGAATTAAACTCATCCAGACAACAACTCTCATTTAAAAAATTTTACGTGATTTGCTTGTAAGGAGAAATTAAGTGATACATATAGGTGAAACAAAAAACACTAATAATTTATTTTGTATTGATTTTTTGATTTGAATAAATAGATGCTAATTTCATAATCTGGTCATGAATTGTTCAGCAGTGTGGGTATGATGTCCATGTTGCAATCTCACGCCTTAAAAATGCTGAGTGTCCACACTCTAGGTTGGTTGACCTAGCTAGCTGTGATTGTTCAGATTTTGAACAGAGGCTACAGTGAAACAGTGAAAATGTAAAATTATGACCAATGGGATATTCCTGAGCATCTTTCCTGGGTTGGGTGCGAATTCAAGCCAGATGTGAGCCAACCCATGTAGGTTCAGACTTATTTCTTGGCTTGGGCAGAGTCAAGTCAGGCTTAACTCTCACTAGTGTGACCCTAGCCAAAGGGACCCTAAAAAGACCATGTGCATAAACCATACTACAACCACATTTCATAGTGTGCAAACTACTTCCAAACTTACCATTACAAAGGATGGCTCTGCTGAGGCCTAGAGCATCAGCTGTTGAGGAACTCAGATGCTCCACAACTCTATGTTTAGCCTTCTTCATGACAATATCCAGTGTCTTGCCTTGCTTTGGGTCAGCTTGCAGTTTGTTGTAATTAATGATGACATCACTCTGAAGGTAAATATATTTAAGATATGAATAATTCATCCAGTTATAACATAACTCAAATTTCTCATAGTACTATTAGGTCTTCAGAGTTGGCTTCTCGAATTATGAAATGTGATAGGCTTGGCACCTCGACCTCTGATGATTAGTACTAAAAATTCAATATAAACATGTACTGTAAAATATAATAATGAGTTATTATCATCATTATTTATATAATTTTCAGTACAATTTAAAGCCATTCTGGATCTCTTTGCTTTTCTTCCTTCTTCCTGCTTCTTTTTATACAGTAAACATATAATAATTTATTCATTAATTATTGTACGTTTAATGTACACTAACTAAGGCTGTATAAATTTGATTATAATAAGATTGAATTGTTAATTTTATTAATGTAAGGAACACTATGCTCACGTTTAATTAATTTTATTACAAGTTTAATTGATCAGTAAAATTAAATGACAATATTAGTTTTATAAATTTAAATTATATAGTTTCATTTTAATACTGTATACAGAAATTTATGAAACTATATAATTCAAATTTATAAAACTAATATTGTCATTTAATTTTACTGATCAATTAAACTTGTAATAAAATTAATTAAACGTGAGCATAGTCTTCCTTACATTAATAAAATTAACAATTCAATCTTCTAATCAACTTTATACAGCCAGAGTTAATAGTTTTGATCTACTGTACAGTAGACAACCCTAGCTAAAAAGGTACACCTTCGCCATCAAAAGGCTTCTTCTACGAATGGAATGACCTGTTTGAAGCATGAACTCCTGTAGACCAAATCCAGTACCGTTAGGATTTTTAATTGTGCGGGAAATTTACGCGGGAAATTTACTTGTGAAGCAAAGCATTTGTAATATTATTATATCACTGTCTTTTGTAAGCAACAATCCCTTCCTCAACACACATATGATTCTTTACACAGTAGCTCTCTTTTTGAGGCTTAGGGAGTGGACTTGTTCTGGTCATGAGTAAAAAAATAATTTTATGTTAATGGTAATAATAATAATATTTAAGCATATTATATAGCGCTCTTTACCAGAGTTTCACAGCGCTTAAAAGTATGAACTATGGAAAAAGGTGAGTTTAAAGAAGAGATCTGAATTGAGAAAGAGTTGGAGCATAATGGATGGCGGTGGGAAGTTGGCAGGCAGGTAACCAATGAAGCTGTGTGAGTAAGGGTGTGACATGGTCAAATTTCCTCGCTCAAAATACGAGTTTTGCCACCTTGTTCTGAATAAGCTGTAGACGTTTTAATTCTTTAAAAAATGAACCATGAAGTAGAGAATTACAGTAATCAAGACGGGACAGTATCAAACAGCAAACAGCATTATGGACATGAAATAAGAACTCGGGAATGAAAGGCAAACGAGACAGCTCCAAAACAAAAACCTGGCAGTAAACTATTGCATCTCATGTCCTCCTAATGATCACACGATGAAAGCTAATAGGGGTTTAAAAGCACGCCCTCAATACATCTTTTCCCCTTTCTGTGCTTAGCATCCTCTAAAGACCAGGTTCCCAACCTTTTTTGGTCCATTTTGAATTAACTCAAAGTATTGTATACCGGATTAAATGTTATGTTAATCCTCTCCACCAAAAAAACATGAAGTAAAATTTTACCACTGATGGGGTATGTCTCATACATTTGTTTGTGGCCTGCAAAAAAAATATATTTTACGGGAGCATTTTATTTTTAAACAGATGTAATTCATAAGTGGACTTGTGCATATATGGTATTTTATATATTATTACTTTTATGAAATAAAAGTTCTGTAATTTAATAATTTCATACCAAACACCTGTACATACTTTGACTGCTTGGATTGTCCTAGCAACCTCAACTTTAGTTCGACCTTTGACTGATTTTCCATTCACTCCGACAATCTCATCGCCAGCAGCAAGCGTGCCATCCTTGGATGCTGGGGTGTTGTCAAACACCTGAACAATGTATAAGCATGGACACATGGGGGCGCCTCCACCAATGCTGATCCCGATGAGATTCTGTGCATCTTTCTTTAGTGTCACACTCCCTGGAATGGCATCCATGCCCCTAGGTAAAACGAAACGCTGAAATTTAGCTATAATCACACTATAAAATGACAATTTCAAAATATTTTAAAATAGAACAGAATAATGGGGATAATACACTTTGGAGCTCTCCAAGGCCATGACAAAAAGGATTAAATTTTGTGGTTTTATGCATTTTAATCATCAATAAAGTGCATTCCAATTATCGCATGATTTGTAAAATACAATATTGTTAGTAATGTACTTAGTAATTTCTAGTATATTTCATACAAATTCTGAAAAAACAACAGGGCCAGAGCCCTCATATTGCTGTTTAGCAATGAGTCAGGTATAAATAGAATTCAATTTTTACAGTACTGTACAGTACATTTGCATACTATATTGTAGTGAAATATTTTTCTATTAACTGATCTTTTCAATTGATTTTTCATTTTTTTTTTAGTGCCAAGGCAAAGACAGTAATCGGAAATTTGATAGAGGAAATATCGTACCAATGATTTACTCAATTAAAAAAAAAAGGATCATGAAATTATTAAGATGAAAAAATGAACCATGAATTGTCAAAAAACAGATACAAGATTTAAACAAGGTGATAAGTATACAGCCCTAGGCACTTACGCAATTGCAGCATAGGTTGACTCACATTATCTAAAGACTCATAATTGGGACTTTATGAAGGGCCAGTTTGTCCAGGACAGAATGACCAACATTGAAATAACTCACACTATCAAATAGTTAGATTAAACACTTTTATTGATTAGGGCCTTTTTTTTTTCCCACTTAACATTTTTCAGTATTACTGCACAATTTTAACATTTTTCAGGATGCAGGAAGGATAGGAAATTGCAAAATCTGTACAAACTGTATAATTTCTCCCTAAAATCAATACTGTATTATGTTAATGTTAGTAAACAAACATAAAATGGAAGAATACCAGTAAAAGTATAATGTAGTTAGTATACTGTACAGCAACAATGTAATATCTACCAGTGAAATGATTAATACCCCTGTCTTTCAATGAAACATAAAACATCATAAATATTGTACGCAAAATTATTTTGTTTCCGTATTATCTTTAAACAGTAAATGTTGCATCTTAATATTACCTATTACGAA